>NC_141549.1:24405000-24635000 GCF_021556685.1 Rattus norvegicus
CTCTCTCTCTGACTCTCTCTCTCTCTGTCTCTCTCTCTGTCTCTCTCTTTCTGTCTCTCTCTCTGTCTCTCTCTGTCTCTCTCTGTCTCTCTCTGTCTCTCTGTCTCTCTCTCTGTCTCTCTCTCTCTCTCTCTCTCTCTCTCTCTCTCTCTCTCTCTCCTCCCTCCCTCTTAAAAACTCTAAAGAGAATATTTGCCTTGCTCAGGGATGTATGGCAGTAGACTCTTAGGGAACACTAGGAGGAAAGATTCCAGGTCTGCAAGGAGATAAGAACTCCAGAGGACAAACAACAGAGTGAAATAACCTGGACGCCTGGGGCTCTCAGAGACTGAACCACCAACCACAGAACATACACGGGCTGGACTCACACCTTCCCACTCATATGTAGCAGAAGAGCAGCTGGATTTTCATATAGGTCCCAGTCAACTGGGATGGGGCCTATCAAAAAGCTGTTCCTTATACATGGGATACCTCCTTCTAGCTGAGCTGCCTTGTCTGACCTTGGAGAGAGAGGAAGTGTCTACCCTTGCAGAGACTTGAAGTGCCAGGGTGTGGGGATACATAGGGGATCCATGACTGCTCAGAGGTGAAGGGGAAGGGGAACCAGAAAGGACTGTGGAATAGGGAGACTGAGACAGGGTCAGTGAGTTTGATGTAAAATGAATAAGAAAAAATAAAATTAAATATTTCAAAGAGCATTAAGTTTTGAAAGGAGAGTGAGCTCTCTCTAGAAAGGCTCACCTTAAAGCACAGATCTGTTGTCTGGAAATAATGGCTCAACATAAACATTAGGTAAACATGTGTACTAAACAGGGAATTTCAGCATAATAATTTTATTTCATATGGAAGGGAATATAGCTTTGTAAGATCAATTTATTTAGAGCTAAACATTCACAAAATCTAGGAGAAGATTTATAATTCTAAAATACCAGAATATGTGGAAGGAAATGAACTATTTATATATCCACATTAAAAGCTCCATCTGAAATGTGACACAAAAATGTCTTGGACTGCAATATCACCAACATTGCTAGTTAATTACAGGATGAAAGTTTACCGAACACCTCCTAGCAAAAGGTAGTTTTCTACTGCATTGGACATTTCAAACAGATCATTAGGAAACACTATTTATTACCTGTGATTATGTAACATATAATTCTAAAGATATGGCTTATACTGTCATTTTTAAGGTCAGAAATTATAAAATTTCAGACTCAGGGACTGGGGGTGTTTATTCATGGTAGAACATTTGCCAATGACACACATGACCTTTAATTCAGTGGCAAACTGTGTCAAAATAAAAAATACTGAAGTGGACCAACAGCTGATCTAGCTTATTCTTTGTCTTGGTTCATGACTCACGAACTGAACTACTGAGCTATGTAGTACTCCTGGTACTGCTGTTCTTTTGTTGTGTTGGAACAGTCTCTTTTCTAGCTCATATTTCGTGTGTAATAAGCTTTCTAAATATTTCTCTGAGTTTTTCAAATCATTTAATATCATATTAATATTCCTGACTTAAGCAATTCTCACCATCAAGAACAACACTAAGATTGTAGAAGAGAAGAAACTGTACCTGTTTGACACTTGCACGGCCTGTGCATCTGCACTCATTGATTCTAAGAAGTTTATCATTTCAGTCTGATTTTCATATGTTGCAAGTTGCAGTGGTGTCAAGCCATACTGTAAAGAAAACAATATTACATTTTATAAAACAACTTGTTTCTCAACTGAAAGTTCATCACAGATTTTGTGAACATAAACACACACTGTACTGAGTCACAAGGCACCATTTTTCCTACAACACCTGCTGTGCTTTCCACACACAGCTCTCTTCTTCCCTTTGACACATCTTTTGTCTACACAACACTGCATATGAACACCAATCCCTTCCAGAATTTTCCCCAAACACTCAATGGTTCCAATCTTCTTAGCTCCAAAAACTAGGACCTCCATGGACACAACCCCAAAATATAAAGTTTGGTATGCCCCTGTTGAAGGAGTGTGCTCAAGAGGTATCTGGAGTAGAGTTTCTCAATCTGCACTCCAAATATATTTCTTTTCTAAACTAAGAATTATCTCCCAAGGGCAATAGCATCTTCTATGAATACCAAAACTTTTGAAAATCATAAAAATGTTTTGTATATTTTCTCAATGATCAGATTTTCTAATTTGCCTGACACCTCTCTCCTTTCCCAGTCTGCCCTCATCCCTGAGCCAAACACACATCAATACCTTCTTAGCAGCAACCCAGTTCTATATATTCTACAATCATTAAACTTGAAATGTATTTCTTTTCCTTGTTGGTGTAGATGTGATGTGATGTGTGTGTGTATGTGTGTATGTGTGTGTGTGTGTCTGTGTGTGTCTGTGTGTGTGTGTGTGTGTGTAATCCTAAAGCCTATAATCTTGAATTTCAAACTTAAAGTCAACGCTGAGACAAAATATGCTATTCTGTGGGTTTTTTGGCACTAATTATAAATACACACACACACAGACACACACACACACACAGACACACACACACACACACACACACACACACACACATATATATATATTTAAAGAGAAAAAGCGTTCCTCTGAACACATTCAGTGACAATGCTTGAGGTTCTGCATGTAGAAAATAGGTCTGAGTGTCCCAGCTAGAAGTAGCTAGAAGTGCATTGGGAATGAAGTTGAATGACCTTTACCTCTGTTTTGGCTTCAATATCTACGTTGTACTCCAGGAGCATCTTTACAATTGCTATGCTGCCCCTGGAAATGGCATGGTGAAAGGCTGTATTCCCACTGTAATCCATCAAATTTGGATTAGCATTGTGCCTGAGCAATACACAAACACAATGTGTGTTGTCCCGCTGCGCAGCCTGTGGAAATTGTACAAAGAAATACATCTTCACTTCAAGGAAGCCAAGGGAAACATTTCTACAATGGCACTGAATAGTTTCTCTGAAATCAGACAGAGTTTTAGTTATTCATATTTTCCCTCCATTTTGACACAAGGTCTTCTTAAATACTCCAGGCTTGACTCATTTAATGATCTCCCCACCACATCTTTTTCCAAGTGGTAGAATTAAGGGGTTCTACCAACCCACCTAGATGTCCTAAGCACTCAGGTCTGTGCTGGTTGGCTGTCACAATGCAGAGATTGCTTGTTTGCTTAGATTTTGTTCTTTTTGCCAATGTGATACATGCTTAATACACCTGGAAAGATCCTCACTTGAGGAATTGGACTGGCCTCTGGGGCACTGTGTGGAACTATTTTTTTTATTTAGACAGAAGTAGGAAAGCCCAAAGTCTTGTGGTAGGGGCATGCCTGAGTTCAAAGTTGTATAAAAAAAAAAGCTGAGCAAACCTGGGTAAAAGCCATGGAAAGCTGCATTCTCCCCTGATCTCTAGTTTAGTTCTTCCCCCCAGTTCCTGATTTGAGTTCCTGACCAGGTTTCCCATGAGGATCAACTGGGATGAATAAATGTAAGCTAAATAACTTTTTCCTCTCCTGAGTAAGTTTTGGTCTGTGTTTTCTCACAACAACAGAAACCAAACAAGGACACCTCTAATCCATTTCATACCAAAACAGATGGCCAATAGCTACCTTAATCAACGGTGTGCAGCCTTCATCATCCTGGATGTTAATGTTGGACTTATTTTCTAATAACAGTGTCACTACATCTGGATGGTTGTGGGCACTCGCATAATGCAGCGATGTCCTGCAAATTGAAAACACATTTAGCAACATCTCTGAATTCCCAGTAAGACTATCATCACCTGTAAGTACTACATAATATGAAGGTGATTTCTATCTGATGGAAGAAAGTAACTACAATGTTCTTATTTATTGAGGTCTACTCGAATGTTCATTTACTGTGCTAGGGATATGGTACATGACTCTTCCTATTTAAGGCAGGTGTTCTATCCTGACCTTCTTCGCTGCTCAAAGCAGCCTGTCTGAATCCTAGAAAAGTTCCCAAATTGATCTCAGCTTGATTTTAAGTCATACTCTAATATCTGGAACTTACTAGTTACTCCTCGGTATTTTCAGGAGCTCCATGACTCCATGTCCCCATCCAAGGGATGAACATTAAACATATCTTAATAGGGGCTACTCTGATGTTTCAGTTCGAATGGGGAAGAAATCTGCTACAACACTACAAGCATTTCCAGCTCCTGAGAGCTCAGCATTTCCTGATCATGGTAATGATTTCTCTTCCTAGTGATAACAAACAGAACTATTCTGTGAGAGAAAAACAGGATTTTATCAGCAGTACACATAAAAAAATTCATATAAAAGAAGTTTACATTTCTTAATCCTCCTATCTTATCCATTGTGGTTACCTTCATTTTCATTCACATTTTACCCTCTCTAAGAATGGAAGGTCATTTATCCTTTTTATTATTTTACAACTATAATTAGCAATACTTTTAGCACTTTACAAAATTAAAGGTAATTATCATGCAACCCATTGTGGCGTACATTAAACAAAATATGTCACAATCGACAGGTAAGTGGCAATTTTACCGGTCACTTGCATCTATGTACATTTTTAACAGTGAACAAAAATGTAAGCCCTCAGTCCTCAATACTTTCTTTTATTTTTATTTTCACATTTCATTTTTTATGCCCATATGTAACACTTCTATACTCGGTATAGAAACCAGGACCTCATGCTTTGCCGTATATTGATCAATGTGCCCATGGACTCACACCAAAATCAGGTAAATATTGCTACAAGGTAATAACTTATGGTGGCATAGCTGCCTTGCTTGAGATTCATAGAGTTTCAGTAAAATGAAAGGAGGGTTCCAAAGAGTAATGTTCATTTCATGTTATATTTAAATTTATACAATGTAAGGAAGCTTGACTGGGCAGAGAAATGAAGTTTTACAAATGGGAAGATCTTGAGAGATATTAGAATGTGTATTCTACACAGGGGATATCTAAGTTACATGTGGGGAATAAATGGACTGACAGAATGAAAAATTACCATTGGACAATTCAGTGTTTTTAAAGAAAATATTCAATGAACAGAAGAATATTTTAAAACTAAACTTCATTCTTGTATTCTTTATATGAAGCTCCACCTTAAAGACTAATTAACATCTTAGAATAACAAAATGATCAAGAAGCATGTGAACTAGGGAAAATATGCTGGTGTGTCATCGATTCCCCTTCAACCATAAAGACAGGATATAAGAATGAGGTGCTAACCTTTAAAAGTCTTGGAAAAATCAGGAATTCAAAGCTTACTATAAACATAGGAAAAGCAATATACAGCAAACCAATAGCCTACATCCAACTAAATTGAGAGAAAGTTGAAGGAATACCACTAAAATCAGGGAGTAGTCAAGGATGCCCCCTTAAACAAATTCAGCAAAGTGGCTGGATACAAAATTAACTCAAACAAATCAGTAGCCTTTCTCTATTCAAAGGATGAATAGGCTAAGAAAGGAATTAGGGAAACAACACCTTCAGAATAATCACAAATAAAATAAAATAACCCAGTGTGACTCTAACCAAGCAAGTGAAAATCCTGTTCGGTAAGAACTTCAAGTCTCTGAAGAAAGAATAGAAGATCTCATAAGATGGAAAGATCTCCCATTCTCACAGATTGGCAGGATTAACATTATAAAATTGGCCATCTGTCCAAAAGCAATCTACTGATTCGACGCAATCTCCATCAAAATTCTAACTCCATTCCCCATGGAGGTAGAAAGAGCGATTTGGAAATTCACTTGCATTAACAAAAAAACAGGATCCTGAGAACTATACTCAACAAGAAAAAAAAAATTCTGGGGGAATCACCCTCCCTAACCTTAAGCTGTATTACAGAGCAATAGTGATAAAAATGTTATGATACTGGTACAGCGATAGGCAAGTAGATCAATGGAATAGAATAGGAGACCCAGAAATGAACCCATACACCTACCTATGGTCACTTGATTTTTAACAAAAGAACTAAAACCATCTAGTGGGTAAAAGATAGCTTTTTCAACAACTGGTGCTGAATCAACTGGCACTCAGCATGTAGACTGCAAATCAAACCTTTCTTATCACCCTGTACACAGTTAAAATCCAAGCAAATCAAGGATCTCCACATAAAACCAGATATACTCAACTTAAAAGAAGAAAACATGGGGAAGAGCCTAGAATACATGAGCCTGGAATACTTGGGAAAATTTCCTGAACAGAACAGCAATAGTTTATTCTCCAAGATCAAGAATCAACAAATGGGACCTCATCAAATTGCAAAGCTTCTGTAAGGCAAAGAGTACTGTCATTAGAAAACAATGGCTACTAACAGATTGGAAAAGATTTTTATGAATCCTACATCTGATAGAAGGCTTACATCCAATATACACATAGAATTCAAGTAGTTGGACTCCAGAGAATCAAATTACTTTATTACAAAAAGGGGAGCAGAGATAAACAAAGAATTCTCAATTGAGGAATATCAAATGGCCAAAAAGAACCTAAAGGACTGGTCAACATCTTTAGTCATCAGAGAAAATGCAAATCAGTACCACCCTGTGATTCAACGCCACACCAGTCACAGTGGCTAAGATCAAAACTCAGGCAACAGAGGTAGGCGAGGATTTGGAGAAGGAGGAACACTCCTCCTTTGTAGGTGGGAGAGCAAGCTGGGACGACTCTGGAAATCTGTTTGGAGGACCCAGCTTTACACACTCCTGTGCATATACACAAAAAGGGCTCCAACATAAAACAAAGAAACATATTCCATTACATTCACAACAGCCTTATTTACAATAGCCAGGAGCTGGAGAGAACCCAGATGTCCGTTCATCTAAAGAGTTCACATGGAAAGACCCCTGGCTTCAACTGCATATGTAGCAGAGGATGGCCTTGTTGGGCACCAATAAGAGGAGAAGCCCGTGGTCCTGCCAAGGCTCTAGCCCCAGTGGAACGGAATGCTAAGGCAGGGAATCCGGAAGGAGTGGGCAAACGGGTGGGGGTGAACCCTCATATAAGAGGAGGAGGGACGATGAGCAAGGAGGTTCATGGTAAGAACCCACACACACACAGAGAAAAAGGAATGAGGGGCTGGGGTAGTTGTTAAAACTCAATTGGTAAAGCATTTGTCCTGAAAACCTGACTGCTGATCTTGGGATAAGGGGATCCGCAAAGCTCATTTGCCTACAAGTGTGAGCATCAGTGTGCTCCAAGACAGTAAATAAAGCACACCATGGACTTGCTTGAGTGGAGTCTCCAGAACAGAGGGACGATGGGCTGGAACCCACAGGGAGGCCTGCTTGCCTGAGCTCAGGCCTTAGAACCCCATGGTGGTACAACATAACTAGCAGTCGACATTGTCTCTGACCACCACACCCTAAGCTCCACACGTGTGGGGCACAGGAAGTGAGATGAGGACAATCTCTGTCCTTCACATGTGTATCGATGTAAAAACAACAGTACAGAAGGTGATTACATGGGAGCATGGTCACAGTTCCAGTTCTAAATGTCTT
This sequence comes from Rattus norvegicus, assembly GCF_021556685.1. Lineage (NCBI taxonomy): Eukaryota > Metazoa > Chordata > Mammalia > Rodentia > Muridae > Rattus > Rattus norvegicus. Next base: position 24,412,483 of record NC_141549.1, read on the forward strand.
TGATCCATTATTATTTTATACTATATTATTATATTGTATCATATACATTATATTATATTATACATTATTATATTACATCATATTATGTATTAAGAAAGTCGTCATAGAATCAGGGGGAGTGGGAAGTGGGATGGAAGAGGCAGGACAGGACATAACATTGAAATGTAAATGTATGAACTATCTAATAAAAATGAAAAAACAGAAAACAACAACAACAACAAAGAAGAAAGAAAATCTAGATAGGGGTCTTGGCAATAACAGCTCTAGTTTTGTTTAGTAGAGAACTCAGTTTGATTACTAAGACACACAGGGCAGCTCACAACTGTCTATAGCTGCAGTTCCAGGGGATCCTGCACCAGGTTCTATCACAATGGTACACAGAAAATACACAGAGGCAAAACAACGGTATTTATGTGTGTGAGTGTGTGTGTCTTTTTGTATGTTTACAAAATGTAAGGGTTAACATAAGAATAAAATTATGTAGTTTCATTAAGGCCTAGGAGCTGCTGTTCCACAGTGTGGAGGTCTCATACGACTAAGAGCATTTAGCAGGTATAAAACCCAGGGGTCCCCAGTGAAAATGAGCCTATGTATGACCACTCTCTACCCTCAGATTGTAGCCCTGGAAGTTGATTTGTCTTCCTCCTTAGCCCTGAGTGTCCCTAGCAGTTCCTACCCTCCTCCTTTTACTCCCCTCATCAATTTGAAGCCCCATTACCTGCCCCTCCAATCAGATTCATCCACATGATGATGACACTCATGGATCATACTTTCAATTTTCTCCATGTCCCCAACACAGGCCGCTCTTTGTAATCGACCCACGGGATCATACCCGATCAGATAGAGGGGAAATTTCGTCGTTTTCTTTTGACGCAGGCATCCAAAACCAGGACAGGAGCGCCACAGACGGGTGTACCAGCGTCCCCTTCTGGGGAACTTCAATGCCAGAGCATCATATTCAAAATCTTCCTCCATTATGGAGCTCTAGGGCCGCCCAGGTCCTTCTTACCCTCTCTTCCCTCCCATTTAGCTAATCTCCACCTCCCAAATTATACGATAAGAGTTTGCTAAAATCACCAATTCTTGCCAAAGAAATGTAGGCAAGACCTGCTCGTTCAGGGTTAACTGAACTATACTTCATCACCTAGCAACACAGCTGCACTGGCACCACCATAGTGACATGCTCTGAGCTCACAATGGAGCTGGCTTACGGACTGTACCCTATGCTTATGCTCCATGTGTGCCCCCCTCAGACTCCACTGTTAGGAGCCCAGCCCCCTCAGTGCTTGTTCAAAGCTCTGTCAATGTTGACGCTGAAGTAGATCTATTTGCATGGCCTTCAAAGGGAGTACTGAGGGCAGTTAGGGCAGCCATTGCAATCTGTAACCCTAAGACTGGCCTGATGGACCTAAAAAAATCATCCTGATTTAGCAAACCCAGACCCAAAACAACAAACATTTCATGTGTCTGCTGTTAAGGATGTTAGGTTTTAAGTATCTGATATGAGAACTACAATCTGGATAACCACACAGGATTCCTGACTATCTACTAGGGAACTAGGGGGCAGAAGAATATCTGCCCAGGAAGAGGAAGGAGTGTATAGTGTTGGGAAGAGATAAAGAAAAGCTAGAATAGGAGGGGTTAATGAGAGGGAACCAGGAGAAATGGGTAGAGCCAAAGGGTACACACTTCTACCTCCCTCGCATTTTTCAAGCCCCATTACCCTCCTTTCATATTCATCAACATGATGTTGACTGGAGTTGATCACTCTCTCCAGTGTATCCAGGTCACCTGCAGGCTGCATGTTGGAATGGGCACACAGATTCATACTTGATAAGGAAGAGGGTCAGTTTCTTTTTCTTAACCAAGCACCCACTGCCCTGGCATGCAAGCCTAGGTAAAGTAGGAAATAAGGGGAGGGACAACAAACACTAAAGTCCCTTTGAAAAAATTAAATGGAAATCTGCTACTCTATTAGCTTCCTATATGTATGGAATACATATGGAGCCAAAAACTAACATGACACGAGGCTCCACCTAGACATGTTGTGCCACCAAGTTACAAATCCAGCAACAGGAATGGGTGGCAACCTGTTGAGTCATTACCCAAAGGGTCCTATAGAAAACCTTGACCATCACAAGCCAGTGCCAAGACTATTGGTTGCTCTATACAATCTGATGTTCAGGACTGACTTCTGAAGATAACATTTCTGTCATCACAGGGGGGGATAGGTTGAGCCAGGGTCTAACTAGACTCTTCACACTACTAACCAGAGTTCATAATACTGGAAGGTAACCTGTCTGCTACTGGAGGGCAAAGGTAATCCTCAATATCAGTCAGCTTCAAACCCTGAAACCTACAGTAACACCTACAAAGAAGCTCAAAGGCATCTTCAAATCTAATTATAGGCGATCTAGAACCCTCATATCTTCACAGGCCCAGACATACATATAGTGCACACACAGACACATAGGCAAAACATTCATACATGTGAAAGAAGCATAATCTTTCAATAATAACATGTTTACAGGTATGTAATACACTTATGCAGCAAATTCATCTTTTTCAAGTATATAATCTAGGAGTGCATTCTTACTATGTCATTAAAATTATGCATCCCTTATACTATTGGTTTTAAAAATATTTTAAGTTTGAGAAAACTCTGTGGCCATTAGAAGGTACTCTTTATTCCTCCAGATCCTACCCCCTATCAACTTGTTAGGCACCAGCTCAGCCTATCCCTCTTTAATGACAGAAGTGTTACTTTAAGTATAGGAACTTAAGATCAGGATGTGTAGAGCACACCATAGCCCATGGTGTGCCTGGGTTTCACGGATGCTTTGAGTTAATGAGTAAAGTGGCTGCAATCCAATCTAACATTTGGTCTCATTCGGTTGGTTTTTGGTGTAGATGTTGTCGTCGTTGTTGTTGTTGTCATTGTTGTTGTTGTTGTTGTTGTTGTTGCTGCTGCTGCTGTTGCTTCTGACATTGTTTGATAGATTGATTGGTTTTTTGGTGTCTGTTTTTTTGAGGTTTTTGTTTGTTTAATTGATTCCTTGTGTGAGTGATTGGTTGATTTTCAAGAAAGTTTGTCTCTGCCCACCCCCTTTCTCTCTCTCTCTCTCTCTCTCTCTCTCTCTCTCTCTCTCTCTCTCTCTCTCTCTCTCTCTCTCTCTCTCTGTGTGTGTGTGTGTGTGCTTGAGTGTGTGTAGCTCTGGCTTTCCTGAATCTACCTCTGTAGACCAGGCTGGCCCCAAACTCGTGAAAATCTACATGCCTCTGCCTCCTGAGTGCTGGGATAAAGTTCTATGCCCTCACCGACCAGGTCATTTTGCAAATTTAACATAAATGAAGTCATCTAATATAGAAATATCCCCTTTCTTGGTCATTAAATAATAGCTTCTTTTATCATAAGATAGTGTCAATGCCTCTGTCCATCTCTAGAGACATTGTATCAATATGATAAACTCTGTTTACCCGTTCATCATGCTGGACCATTTGGGGTTCTCTCTTTTGTCTTTTACACTTAGCAGAGCAATTATACATCAATCACAATAAAATGAGCTTCAGACTTGCCCTCAGGACAATGTGATGGAGAAAATACCTCTACTGTGATTCACTTTTCCCAGATTATATCCACATTTTGTAGAGTTGCTTAAACTCAACCAGCATCCTAGCCTCCAAGGCTCCAGTGCTGCTGTTGAGCAGAGTCAGAGAGGATGGAAGAGTGAATTTTGGGGGCATTCCTGTAAAACTAGGTCTTCTGGATGGAACAAATGCTAGCAGTCATGAGTCCAATACAGGGGCCTTTGCTGAAAACACCCCACACATAATGGGGCATCCTAATTCCATCAGGTACTGGAAGGAGCTCCTGAAGTTTTAAAGGGTACCAGTTGAAGACTGGTTTTCACTTGAAAAATACACTAAAAAGCTACTGATGTAATAAAGAGTATAGAAACTTGTGGCTTTCACTTAAAACATTTTAATGGGAAACTCTTTTTTTTTTTATTAACTTGAGTATTTCTTATATACATTTCAAGTGTTATTCCCTTTCCTGGTTTCTGGGTAAACATCCCCCTAATCCCTCCCCCTCCTCTTCTTTATGGGTGTTCCCCTCCCCATCCTCCCCCCCATTGCTGCCCTCCCCCCAACAATATTAGTTCACTGGGGGTTCAGTCTTAGCAGGACCCAGGGCTTCCCCTTCCACTGGTGCTCTTACTAGGATATTCTTAATGGGAAACTCTTAATTAAAAGGCAAACAGTTTAGGTCAACACTCATAGGATGAGTCACTAGGACTAGCAGCAGAGTCCTTGACAAGAGGGAGTCCTACTTAGCAATGTCATGATAAACCCTCACAAATCAGAGGCCCACTGCTCTCCTTGGACTGTTTTACTAACAGTGCTGTGCTGGCTTTCTTTTACAACTTTACAGCGTACGCAGACCAGACTCCATAAATTGTCATGTCTGCAAACGTCATCTTCTGTTCGTGACGTCACTTTATCTCTGAAAAAAACTGAGCTTCACTAAGGATCACCTTGGACATGGATACATCTACTGTCATGGTATTGGCCTGCTGCCTGCCCGATGGCAAAGAAGGACAAATGAGTCACCTCCAGGACACTGCACTCACAGAGACATGGATTCTCCTTGATCAAGGTTCCAATCTCCTGGATTGTGTCATCTGGTAAGTGCGTGAGAAGTATTTGTTCTTTTCACACATAAAATCCTGTTCACCAAAATCAGTGAGTGCACAGTGCACCCTTCAGGTGCAGACCTGACCTATTAGACTGAGAATAAATTTTAACAAACATCCATGCTCAGTGGAATCCAAACATCACATCTGTCTTCCCAAGTGGAGGATATTTATACTCATTAAATTGCAGATATTACTAAAATAGCTAAATACTAAAGGGAAACACAGGGTGGCTGGTGCCATTGTGCCGTCCTTAGGTGATGCTCCCACAGGTCCTCTGAATGCACGAAAGGGAAAGTACTGACCTCTACCTTCATCCACTCAGCAATTCCTTGTTTGAATCCTATTGACTTCTTAGTATTACTTCTCAGATTCCATGTTGTTTTTTCTTCTCTTTTACTAGGGACTTGGTATTATGTCGGTAAGTCACTCACTACAGTAATCTATCACCCCAATCTCTTAGAATCTCTACGTTTATTTGCTATAGAGATAATGAAGTCTTGAGGGAGAGACGTAAAGGAGTCATCCCATTTAAAATGGAGTTACCACCGTCTCTGTACACTTTCCAGGTTGGGGTCTCTGTGTTAGTGTCTATAGCCTACAAGAAGATGATGCTTTTCTAATGAGGGTTCCAAACACAGATCTATAGCTATGACAGTCATTTCATTGATACGGATAAGAGTACTGAGTTTTCCTCTTGGCTCAGGACATACCTACTCTTAGGATTTTGGCTGCTTTAGCAGTTTCAGGCCTGGCTTCCATCACATAGAGTGTGTCTGAAATAGAATCAGGAAAGAGAATTATTTCCATAATATGTGTTCCACTACTGTACCAGAACATCCAAGAGCCAGTAACTGGTTTACTTTGCAGTATTTGTAGCTTTGGGATAACCATGTTTGCATTTCTGTTCTGAAATCATGCAGACTACTTTACGTATCATGAATGCTACTTGGTAGGTGTGAAGCTTAATAGATAAGGTTTTTCTTGTGTTTATAGAGTAAATATACTTATTTTTTATAGGAATCTATTAAGATTTTTACGAATGGTAGAGGCATCATTTTCAGCTAAATGATGATGATCATTGATTTATGCCATGTTTTAAATTTCAGGAGGTATGATTTATGAATGGATGTTTTTATTCTCTGTGCTATAGGAGTAATGTTCAGGAAGTACCATTCTGCACAGCGAAGTCAAACATATTTCCTATTTTCTCATCTGCCACATCTGTGGTATGAAGTCTTATGTTTTGTTCCATGATGCATGTGGCATTGACTTTTGTGCTTGTTCTGTGTAATGGACCAAGTTTCTGTCTTCTCCATGAAGCTGTCTCTATTCATCAGTATAATTTGTTAACGTGCTGTCAATTCCCCATATACCATGGATTTATTTTTAATTTTTATTTTTTAATTAATTAGTTAATTAATATGTACTTTCCTTCAATCTCTTCTCCAAATTTTGGCTTCATATTTCCTGCTATAAATATTTTTGTTTCCCCTTCTAAGAAATACTGACACATAGACATTTTGGTTGTCCTTCTTCTTGAGCTTTATGTGATCTGTGGATTGCACCTTGGCTCATCTGAGCTTCAGGGCTACTATTCACTTATCAGTGAGTGCACACCATCTGTGTTATTTTCTGGGGTCACCTCACTCAAGATGATATTTTCTAGTTCCATCCTTTTGCCTATGAATTTCATGAAGTCATTTCTTTTTAATAGCTGAGTAGTACTGCGTTTGTGTAATTGTACCACATTCTCTGTATCCATTCTTTTGTTGATGGACTTCTGGGGTCTTTCCAGCTTCTAGCTATTAAAAATAAGGCTGCCATGGACTTACTGGAGCATGTTTGTCTGTTATATGTTGGAGCATCTATTGGCTCTATGCCCAGAAATGGGTATACCTGGGTCCTCAGGTAGTACTATGTCCAATTTTCTGAGGAAACCCCCAGCTGAATACCAGAGCAGTTGTACCAGCTCGCTATCCAAGTAACAGTGGAGGAGTGTTCTGCTTTCTCCACATTCTTGTCAGAATCTGTGGTCACCTGAGTTTTGTTCCTAGCCACTCTGAGGGGTGTGATGTAGAATCTCAGCATTGTTTTGATTTGCATTCCCCTAATGACTAAGGTTGTTGAAGAACATTTCTACAGGTACTTTTCAGTTATTCGATATTCCTCAGCTGAGATTTCTCTGTTTAGTTCTATATCCATTTCTCTAATAGGATTATTTGGCTCTCTGGAGTCTAAGTTCTTGAGTTCTTAGTACATATTGGATATTAGACCTCTATTGAATGTAGGAGAGGTGAAGACCTTTTCCCAATCTCTTGGTTGCCGTTTTGTCCTAAAGACAGTATCCTTTGCCTTGGAGAAGCTTTGCAATATTATGAGGTCCCATTTGAAAGTCCTTGAGCAGAAGCCATTGGTGTTTCTTTTCAGGAAAATTTCCGCAGAGTCCCTACGTTCGAGGCTTTTCTCCACAGTTTCCCCTATGGCTTTGAGTGTTTTCTTTTTATGTGGATGTCCTTGATCCACTTGCCCTTGAGCTTTGCACTAGGGAAGAAGATCAATTTGCATTCTTCTGGGTGCGAACTTCCAGTTGATCCAGCAACAATTATTGAAAAAGCTATCTTTTTTCTACTGTAAGGTTATATTTCATTTGTCAAACATCAAGGGACCATAGGAGTATTTGTTCATTTCTGTGTCCTCAATTCTATTACATTGATCTACCTGCTTGTCTCTGTTTTAATACCATACAGTTTTAAAACTATTGCTCTGTAATACAGCTTGAGGTCAAGGATGGTGATTCTATCTTTTATTGTTATTATTTCTTTATGTTGAGGATAGTTTTCTCTATCCTTGTTTTTTTTTTTTTGTTGTTATTCCAAGTGAATTTCCAAATTCATCTTTCTGACTCTATGAAGGATTGAATTGGAATTTTGATAGATTGTATTGAATCAGTAGATTGCTATCAGCAAGATAGCCATTTTTTATTTATTTACTTTTATACTTCAGATTTCATTCCCCTCCCAATCCACCCCCTGACAGTCCCACATCTCAATATTGCATACCTCCTCCCCCTACCCCTTGTCTCCTCCACAAGGATATCCCCAGCCCAGCAACTCCACCATATGTATAAGCTTCCTGGAGCCTCTAGTCTCTTGAAGGGTAGACATCTGCTTTACCTGAACCCAGACAGGGGTGTTCAATGACTCATGGCTGTCTGTGTACAAATTTATGGACAGATGTTTAATTATGTTTCCCAACCTATGAGCCTTTGAATATTGTTGCAGATTTCATTATTGCTTTACCGCTATGGTGTAATAACTCCAAATCTGTGCCGGTGAGGGCTCAAGCTGCGCTAATGTTGATAACTGTGCTGACCTACATGGCTCCTTTATATTGACCTGTTAAATTAATGATGGATTTCTAAATGTCTTTAAAGAATCGTGTTAGTATTCTTAGGGGGTTGCACAGATTATCTAGATAAATTTTTGTGTTATGGCCACTGTCTTACGTAGGACTTTAGTTGTGTGAACAGACACCATGGCCAAGGCAACTCTTAAAAGGACACCATTTCATTAGGGCTGGTTTACAGCCTCAGAGGTTCAGACCTGTTATCATCACAGCAGGATCACTGCAGCCACCAATCAGACATGGTGAAGGAGGATCTGAGAGCTGTAGATCTTCATCTGGATGACCCTGCAGAATACTGCCTTCTAGGCAGCTAGGGTGAGTGTGTTAAACCCCTTACACACAGTCACACACCTACTCCAACAGGGCCACACCTACTCCAACAGACCATGCTTCTAATAGTGCCACCTCTGAGCCAAGGAAATATAAACCATCACATCCAACTCCACCATATTAATCCTTCTGACCTAGGAGCATGGGGCCTTTCCATGTTACTGTATCTTCTTCTGTTAATTTACATTACGTTTAGAGTTTTTACTGTACAAGTCATTCAATTCCTTGGTTATATTTAATCTATAATATCTGTGAGAATCTGTTAGTTTGCTTATTTGCAGAGTGTGCTGGGTATTTGGATTTAAGAAACTAACTTGGTTTGATGCATTCCTTTTCCTCTAATACAATGCTGAACAATTGAATAGCTGCAGGGGAATTTTGGTGGAGGCTTTAGAGACTTTTGTGTATATCAACCACCCAGGCCTAAATAAAGTGACATTGGCTTCATTCTTTCAAGGGTGTACATCTATCTCATTCACTTGTGCTCTTATTCTAGCTAAGACTTCAATGATTTTATTGAACAGGGGAAGATCAAATATATTTTTCACATTTCTGATTTCGGATTTAGTGTGAATGCTTGGGCATATATATTTTAGAATGATATTTGCTGTGTACCATTCTTATCTTGTCTTTATTATATTGAACTGTATCCTGGGTCTGATGGTTTATATGTGTGAAGCCCAGGGAATAGCAATATTAGAAGTTGTGACCCTGTTGGAATAGGCATGTCACTGTGGGTGTGGGCTTTAAGACCCTGATCTTAGCTGCATGGCTGTCAGTCTTAAACTAACAGCCTTCACGTAAACATGTAGACTACTCAGCTATCAAAAAACAATGACTTTATGAAATTCAAAGGCAAGTGGATGGAACTGGAAAATATCCTGAGTGAGGTAACCCAATCACAGAAAAACACACATGGTATGTATGCACTCATTGATAAGTAGATATTAGCCCAAATGCTTGAATTACCCTAGATGCATAGAACACATGAAATTCAAGAGGGATGACCAAAATGTGAATGCTTCACTCCTTCTTTAAAAGGGGAACAAGAATACCCTTGGGAGGGAATAGGGATGCAAAGTTTAGAACAGAGGCTGAAGGAACACCCATTCAGAGCCTGCCCCACATGTGGCCCATATGTATACAGCCACCAAACGAGATAAGATGGATGAAGCAAAGAGGTGCAGGCCGACAGGAACCGGACGTAGGTCTCTCCTGAGAGACACAGCCAGAATACGGCAAATACATAGGTGAATACCAGCAGCAAATCACTAAACTGAGAATGTAACCCCCGTTGAAGGAATCAGAGAAAGGACTGAAAGAGATTGAAGGGGATGAGACCCCATATGAACAGCAATGCCAACCAACCAGAGCTTCCAGGGACTAAGCCACTACCCAAAGACTATACATGGACTGATTCTGAGCTCCAACTGCATAGGTAGCAATGAATAGCCTAGTAAGAGCACCAGTGGAAGGGGAAGCCCTTGGTCCTGCCATGACTGAACCCCCAGTGAACATGACTATTGGGGGGAGGGCAGTAAAAGGGGAAGATGGGGAGGGTAACACCCATATAGTAGCGGAAGGGGAGTGGTTGGGGGATTTGGCCCAGAAACCGGCAAAGGGAATAACAGTTGAAATTTAAATAAGAAATACCCAAGTTAATAAAGATGGAGGAAAAATACTGAATAAAAAAAAGAAATGTAAACCATTGAGGCACGTTGTAAACCTGTCACTAGAATTCATTAATTAAATATTAATTCTATGTGCATATTGTTTAAACATCGGTGTTTCTTTCAATGGTAAACTGTGATCATATTCAAAATAAGGCATTTTTATCATTTTTCTGACGTTTCTTTTTGCTATTGTCAATATAATTGAAATAAGGTGAGGTTAGACTCTTGAATGGACACACACTTCCTGCCTTGTTTTCCTATTATACAATCTTCTGCTTTATCAGGAGCTCTGAAGAATTAGCTACCGTATGCAGAAAAACCGTGGACTAAACCCTTCTGAAAATGTGCTGTCAACAGAAACAAAATCCTGCGCTTCCTTCACTACATGATTTTTATAAAGCTATTAGAATAAATTGATGAAGTTCATCATCACAAACATCTCCCCATTTCATTTCAAGCAGGCATGGTAACAGGATCGGCTCTGCATGGCAAACCTGAGGCCTGAATGATGTAGGAGGAGGAGCCTGAGGCAGAGATGAATCTTTGCTCTCGGCATGATTTATTGTGTGCTGTCTCCCAGGTTTATCATGTCCCTATTTATGATATCAGTGTGTGAGGGTGGCGGATTTTGGAAATTTTTCTGTTTAATCTTAATTGAATACTGTTGGATAATTGAAAGACTGTGTGAATTTTCTCTTGATAACTGACAGACTGTTGGAGATTCCTATGCATGATTTACTGGTTGTGTTCATTTCCTTTGTATGCATGACAGGCACTTAGCTTTTCCTATGGATGACTCTCACGCAATGTATGTGATCTGTGGATGACTGACAGACTGTGTGTATTTCTAATAGATGACTGAGAGGCTGTTGACTTTACTGTGGCTGTTTGATAGGATATGGAAATTTCTTATAAATGGTTCTAAGGCTATGGGCAATTCCTATGGGTTATTGATAGGATGTAAATTTTTCCCCCAGATGATTACCAAGTTGGGGGTGTGCCATGTAGCTGACAAACAGGCAACTCTTTCCTACAGATGATTGACAGGTTGTTGGTTTTTCCTATGAATGCCTTACAGGTTGTGGGTACTTTCTATGGATGATTTCATGTAGCACTCATTTACCATGGAGGACTGACTGAAAGTCTGTGCATATTTGTTATGCATACTGAACAATGGTAGATACATACTATGTATGGTTGACAGGCTTTGGCTATTTCTTAACAATGATGGACAGGGTGTAGGTATTTCCTGTGAATGACAGATAGAGTGTGGGCTTGTCCTGTGGACAAGTGACAAAGTTGGTATATGTTTCCTGGGGTTGAGTGATAGGCTGTTGACACTACCTATGAATAATCCACAGGCTTTGAGATATGTTGTGAAAGACTGACAGGCTGTGGGTCTCTCCATTGAATGACTGGCTATGGGAGTTTCTAATGTATGACTGACCGGCTCTGAGAGGTTTGTATATAAGTTAGTCGCCATGTCCTGTGGGTGATTAACAGACTATGGCCATTTGTTATGTCTGACTGACAGACAGAGATAATTTCTTCTGGATGGCTGACAGGTTTTGTGAGTTGCTGGTAGATGATTGACAGGATGAGGGGGTTTCCAGTGGATGACTGGCAGGACATGGGCAATTCTTATGGATGGTTGCCAGGCTGTGGGCTTTTCCTTTGGATGATTAACAGGCTGTGTAGGTGTTGGGGACAGATTTTTGATAAGCTGTATGACTTGTGGGTGACTGACATGTTGTGCTTCTTAAGCTAGATGATTGATACATCATAGGCATGACCTACAGATGCAGATCTACAGACTACTTGTTTCACTGTAAATTTTATAAACAAATGAAAATTGAAATCCCCAGTCACCAATACTTTGACTTTTTCAATCCAAATTTCATTTTTTATGCCCACGATTAAGCTTTCTATATTTGCTACCATTAGGATCACAACATATTGCTTAGGTAATAAATAAAGTATCCATGTTAACGTGGGAGCAAAAAGTTAGCAAAGCAGGACCTTGCATTTTGTTTTAAAATGGTCAATGTGTTCCTGGACTTACACTAAATTTGGTAAATATAAGTAGAAGGAGATAAACTATGGCATCCAATCTCCTATATATGAGATTCAAAAAGGTTTCAGCAAAATGAAATGAGAGTTCCAAAAAGCAAGGTTCATTTCATGCTTTATTTACATTTATATGATGTAAGGAAGCTTGACTGGGCAGAGAAACATAAAGGTTTAAGAATGGGAAGACCTTAAGATATATTTTTTTTCGGAGCTGGGGACCGAACCCAGGACCTTGTGCTTGCTAGGCAAGGGCTCTACCACTGAGCCAAATCCCCAACCCGACCTTGAGATATATTAAAATGTGTATTATACACAATAGACATTTAATTACATGTGAGGAATAAATGGACTGACAGAATGAAAAACTATAGTTGGACAAATCAGAGTTTGAAGAAAATATTCAATAAACATAAGAATATTTTCAAACTATAATTCATTCTTGTATTATTTATATGAAGCTCTACCTTAACAACTAATAAACACCTTAAAATAACAAAATGATTAAGAAGCATGTGGACTTCGGAAAATATGCTGGTGTGCTATCAATTCCCCTTCAAGCAAAAAAATATGAAATACGAATGAGGGCCTAGCCCATCACACTGCTCCCTGATCTCAAATCCCATGGAGAAGAGAGCTAAACACCAAGAAGTATGGAACATCCTGAGACCACAGGACAGACAGACACATCTGTCCACTTTCAACACCACATTCTCATCAATGGACAGATAAGAGAAACAGAAATTAAACAGCGACATAGAGAAACTAACAGAAGTTATATACTAAATGGATTTAACAAATATTTATAGAACATTAAATAATAAAACAAAAGGATTTACATTCTTCTCAGCACCTCATAGTACCTCCTCGAAAATTGACCATATAATTGTCAAAAAAATTAGGCATCAATAGATACAGGAAGATAGAAATAATTCTATTTGTCCTATCAGATCACCATGGACAAAGGCTGGTCTTCAATAAAAACAATAATGACAGAATGCCCTCAGATACATTGAAGTTTAACAACACACTACTCAATGAAAACTTGGTCAAGGAAGAATTAATGATAGAAATTAAAGATTTCTTAGCACTTCCTTCGGATGCAAGTTACTAGATGACTGCTTCTCGGCCTCACCAGGAAACTAGTAAGTTCCTCTGGGATCAAATAGAATTTTATAAGAACATAATGGATGGAGAGGAGAAAACCTATGGTGGCTGTGAAGGCCCTGATGCCATGTATGTGAAATTAATATCTTCTGATGGTCATGAATTTATTGTAAAAAGAGAACATGCATTAACATCAGGAACAATAAAGGCCATGTTGAGTGGTCCAGGTCAGTTTGCGGAGAATGAAACCAATGAGGTCAACTTTAGAGAGATCCCTTCACATGTGCTATCGAAAGTGTGCATGTATTTTACCTACAAGGTCTGCTATACTAACAGCTCCACTGAAATTCCTGAATTCCCAATTGCACCTAAAATTGCACTGGAACTGCTGATGGCCGTGAACTTCTTAGATTGTTAAATAAGATAAATTATAATAAACTGTTAATTGTTTTTCAGTATTTAATACCTGTAGTTCAGTTAGTAATTTTTTCACATATAGCATGTTGCCTTTATGAAATTGAACTCTAAAGTTAATTGCTGAGCAGATTTCTTCTGTCATTTGCATAGCAGAGTTGAAATTTGTTTGCTACATCAACAAATAAAGGAAGTTTCACAAGCCAAAAAATAAATAAATAATGCCAGTTTAAAAAAAGATTTCTTAGAATTTAATGAAAATGAAGATACAACACACCCAAACATTTAGGACACAGTGAGAGCAGTACTAAAAGGAAAAATCATAGCTCTGAGTGCCGCCAAAAGAAACAGGAGAGCGCATACTCAGCAGCTTGACAACACATCTACAAAGTCTAGAGCCAAAAGAAGTAAATACACACAAGAGGAATAGAAGGGAAGAAATAATAAAACTAAGAGCTAAAATCATCCAAGTTTTAAAAAAAGGAGTACACAAAGAATCAACAAAAGCAGGAGCTGGTTCTTCGACAAAATCAACAAGATAGATAAACCCTTAGCAAGAATACCCAGAGTGTATCCAAATTAACAAAATCAGAAGGGAAAAGGGAGACATAACAAAAAAATCTGAGGAAATTAAAAATATCAAAAGATCCCACTACAAAAGCATATATTCAACAAAACTGGAAAATCTGGAGGAAATAGACAATTTTCTAGACAAATACAAGGTACTAAAGTTAAATCAGAAACAGATAAACATCTAAACAACACCATAATTCCTAAAGAAGTAGAAGCAGTTATTAAGAGTCTCCCAACCAAAGAGAACCCAGGAATCCATGAATTTACTGCAGAATTCTATCAGGCCTTCATAGAAGACCTCATATCAATACTGTCCAGATTAGTTCCCAAACAGAAATAGGCAGAGCACTACCAAATTCCTTCTTTGAAACCACAGTTACTGTTATAACTAAACCACACAAAAATCCAACAAAGAAAGAGAACTTGAGACCATTTACCCTTATGATTATTGATGTAAAAATACTCAATAAAAATCTTGCAAAGTGAATGCAAGAACACATCAAAATAATCACCCATCATGATCAGTTAGGCTTCAGCCCAGGGATGAAAGGATGGTCCAATATACTAAACGATAACCTGGGCAAGGAAGAAATAAAGAAAGAAATTAAAGACTTCTTAGAATTTAATGAAAATGAAGGTACGACATACCCACACATACGGGACCCAATTAAAGTTGTGCTAAGAGGAAAACTCATAGTTCTTAGTGCCTGCAGAAAGAAACAGGAGAGAGCATATATCAGCAGCTTGACAGCACACCTGAAAGCTCTAGAACAAAAAGAAGCAAATACACCCAGGAGGAGTAGAAGGCAGGAAATAATCAAACTCAGAGCTGAAATCAACCAAGTAGAAAAAAAGAGGACCATAGAAAGAATCAACAGAACCAAAAGTTGGTTCTTTGAGAAAATCAACGGGACAGATAAACCCTTAGCCAGACTAAGGAGAGGACACAGAGAGTGTGTCCAAATTAACAAAGTCAGAAATGAAAAGGGAGACATAACTATAGATTCAGAGGAAATTAAAAAAATCATCAGATCTTATTATAAAAGCCTATATTCAACAAAACTTGAAAATCTGCAGGTAATGGAAAATTTCCTAGACAGATACCAGGTACCGAAGTTAAATCAGGAACAGATAAACCAGTTAAACAACCCCATAACTCCTAAGGAAATAGAAGCAGTCATTAAAGGTCTCCCAACCAAAAAGAGCCCAGGTCCAGAAAGGTTTAGTGCAGAATTCTATCAGACCTTCATAGAAGACCTCATACCAATATTATCCAAACTATTCCACAAAATTGAAACAGATGGAGCACTACCAAATTCCTTCTATGAAGCCACAATTACTCTTGTAACAACCACACAAAGACCCAACAAAGAAAGAGAAATTCAGACCAATTTCCCTTATGAATATAGACGCAAAAATACTCAATAAAATTCTGGCAAACCGAATCTAAGAGCACATCAAAACAATCATCCACCATGATCAGGTAGGCTTCATCCCAGGCATGCAGGGATGGCTTAATATATGGAAAACCATCAACGTGATCCATTATATAAACAAACTGAAAGAACAAAACCACATGATCATTTCATTAGAGGCTGAGAAAGCATTTGACCAAATTCAACACCCCTTCATGATAAAAGTCCTGGAAAGAATAGGAATTCAAGGCCCATACCTAAACATAGTAAAAGCCATATACAGCAAACCAGTTACTAACATTAAACTAAATGGAGAGAAACTTGAAGCAATCCCACTAAAATCAGGGACGAGACAAGGCTGCCCACTCTCTCCCTACTTATTCAATACAGTTCTTGAAGTTCTAGACAGAGCAATCAGACAACAAAAGGAGGCAAAAGGGATACAGATTGGAAAAGAAGAAGTCAAAATATCACTATTTGCAGATGATATGGTAGTACATTTAAGTGATCCCAAAAGTTCCACCAGAGAACTACTAAAGCTGATAAACAACTTAAGCAAAGTGGCTGGGTATAAAATTAACTCAAATAAATCAGTAGCCTTCCTCTACACAAAAGAGAAACAAGCCGAGAAAGAAATTAGGGAAATGACACCCTTCATAATAGACCCAAATAATATAAAGTACCTCGGTGTGACTTTAACCAAGCAAGTAAAAGATCTGTACAATAAGAACTTCAAGACTCTGAAGAAAGAAATTGAAGAAGACCTCAGAAGATGGAAAGATCTCCCATGCTCATGGATTGGCAGGATTAATATAGTAAAAAAGGACATTTTACCAAAAGCGATCTACAGATTCAATGCAATCCCCATCAAAATACCAATTCAATTCTTCAAAGAGTTAGAACAATTTGCAAATTCATCTGGAATAACAAAAAACCCAGGATAGCTAAATCTATCCTCAACAATAAAAGGTCTTCAGGGGGAATCACTATCCCTGAACTCAAGCAGTATTACAGAGCAATAGTGATAAAAACTGCATGGTATTGGTACAGAGACAGACAGATAGACCAGTGGAAGACAATTGAAAACCCGGAAATGAACCAACACACCTATGGGCACTTGATTTTTGACAAAGGAGCCAAAATCATCCAATGAAAAAAAGATAGCATTTTCAGCAAATGGTGCTGGTTCAACTGGAGGTAATCATGTAGAAGAATGCAGGGGAAGCTCTGGGTCCTGCTAAGACTGAACCCCCAGTGAACGTGATTGTTGGGAGGAGGGCGGCAATGGGGGGAGGATGGGGAGGGGAACACCCATAACGAAGGGGAGGGGGAGGGATTAGGGCGATGTTTGCCCGGAAACCGGGAAAGGAAATAACACTCGAAATGTAAATAAGAAATACTCAAATTAATAAAAAAAATTTGACTTCAACAAGTTTCTAACCCCAGGACCATTTCTAAAATTCAAAGATTGTTTTCTCTACTATAAAGTATATGTGTATTTAATGGTTTTATCTTATAATTAGTATATAACTTCTATCCATTATATGATAATGAACTCATCTTTTTCAGTAGCACATACATTTTATACTTTATTATGTAAAAGGTATGGCTCAGGTACAATATTTCATTGAATAAATGTTATATTTTGTAATAAAGAGAAAACAACAACAAAAAAAAGTCCTGGAAAGATCAGGAAATCAAAACCCATAACTAGACATAGTAAAAACAATATACAGTGAACCAGTAACTAACATCAAACTAAATGGAGAGGAACTTGATGAAATCCCACTAAAATCAGGGACTAGATAAGGCTGCCTGCACTGTAACTACTTATTCAATACAGCCCTGGAATTCCGAGCCAGAGCAGTCAGACAACAAAAGGAGGTCAAGGGATACAAAGTGGGAGGGAAGATGTCAAAATATGGCTATTTGCCAACGATAGGATATTATATTTAAGTGACGCCAAAAGGTCCACCAGAAATTACACAACCTGATATTAACTTCAGCAAATTTTTGGGTACAAAATAACTCAAAAAAATTAGTAGCCTTCCTCCACTCAAAGGAAAAACAGGCTGAGTAAAATTAGGGAAATGACACCCTTCACAATAGTCGCAATAATATAAAATACCTCAGTGTGACTTTAACGAAATAAGTGAAAGATCTGTATAACAAGAACTTCAAGTCTCTGAAAAGACATTGAAGAAGATACCAGAAGATGGAACGGCCTCACATTCTCATGGATTAACAGGATTAATATAGTAAAAGTGGCCATTTTGCCAAAAGCAATCTACAGATTCACTGCAATCCCCATCAAAAATCCAACTTGATTCTTCAGAGATAGGAAGAGCAATTTACTAATTCATTTGGAATAAAAAAAAAAGACCAGGATAGCAAAACCTATACTCAACGATAAAAGAACTTCTGGGGAAATCATCATTCCTGACCTCAAGCAGTATTACAGAGCAATAGTGGAAAAAAAGCTGTATGGCTTAGTAACATAGACAGCTAGACAGATCAGTGAAATATAATTGAAGACCCAGACCTGAACCCACCCACCTTTGGTCAATTGATCTTTGACAAAGAGCAAAAACCATCCATTTGTAAAAAGATAGCATTTTCAATAAATGGTGCTCATTCAATCCTTTAGCATGTAAAAGATACAAATCAAACAATTCTTATCTCCCTGTACAAAGCTTAAGTCCAAGTGGATCAAGAACATCAACATTAAAACATATACACTGGAACTAATAGAAGAAAAACTGGAGAATAGACTCACACACATGGGCACTGGGGAAATTTTCCTAAACAAAACAACAATGGCTTATGTGCTAAGGTCAAAAATTGACAAATGGAACCTCATAAAACTGCAAAGCTTCTGTAATGCAATGGATACTTTTCATTAGAACAGAACAGCAACCAACAGATTTGGAAAAGATCTTTACCAATATTACATCTGATGCAGGGCTAATATCGAAAATATACAAAAAAAAAAAAACAAACAAAAAAAAAAAAACAAAACCAAGAACTTAGAGTCCAGAGAGCCAAATAACCCTATTAAAATTTGGGTTCAGAGCTAAACAAAGAATTCTAAGCTGAGGAATATCAAATGGCTGAGAAGCACCTATAGAAATGTTTAGCATACTTAGTCATCAGGGGTGTACAAATCAAAAAACCCTGAGATTCCACTCACACCAGTAAGAATGGCTACGATAAAAAAACTCAGGTGACAGCAGATGCTGGCCAGGATGTGGATAAAGAGGAAAACTCTTCCATTGTTGGTAGGATTGCAGACTGGTACAACCACTCTGGAAATCAGCCAGGAGGTTCCTGAGAAAATTCCACTACCTGAGGACCCAGCCACACCTCTCCTGGGCATATACCCAATAGATGCCCCAACAAACAACCAGGAAACACGCTCCACTATGTTCATAGCAGCCTTATTTATAATAGCCAGAAGCTGGAAAGAACCCAGATGCCCTTCAACAGGGGAGTGGATTCAGAAAATAAGGTACATCTACACAATGGAGTACTACTCAGCAATCAAAAACAATGACTTCATGAAATTCATAGGCAAATGGAATGAACTAGAAAATATCATCCTGAGTGAAGTAACCCAATCACAGAAAAACACACATGGTATGCACTCATTCATAAGTGGATATTAGCCGAAAACCTCGAATTACTCTAGATGCAATCCACAGACCACATGAAGCTCATGACAAAGGATGAATAAAATACAGATGCTTCCACTCCTTCTGAAATGGGATAACAAAAATATCCATAGGAGGGAAATAGAGGCAAAGTTTAGAGCAGAGCCTGAAGGAACAGCCATTCAGAGCCTGCCCCACATGTGGCCCATACATATACAGCCACCAAAACTACATTTGACTGATGAAGCTAAGAAATGTGTGATGACACGGACCGGATATAGACGTCTCCTGAGAGACACAACCAGAGCATGTCAAATGCAGAGGTGAACACTAACAGCAAACTACTGAACTTAGAACAGGACTCCCTTTTGGGGAATTAGAGAAAGGATTGAAAGAGCTGAAGGTGCTTGCAACCCGATAAGAACAACAATGTCAGAGATGCCCAGGGACTAAACCACTACCCAAAGAGTATACATGGACCCAGGGCTCCAACTGCATATGTATCAGAGAATAGACTTGTTGAACACTAGTGGAAGGGGAAACCCTTGTTCCTACCCTGGGTGGACCCACAGTGCAGGGGAATATAGGGGTAGGTTGTAAAGGGTGTGGGTTTGGGGGGAGAATAACCTTAAAGGGAAGGGGGAGGGGATGGGGGCATATGGAGAGGAAAGTAGGAAAGGGAATAAAGCAGCAGCAGCAGCAGCCTGAGGAGGAGGAGGAGGAGGAGGAGGAAGAGGAGGAGGAGGAGGAGGAGGAGGAGGAAGAGGAGGAGGAGGAAACAGACTGGAGGAGCTGAAGGGGTTTCAACACCACAGGAAGAACAACACTATCAACCAACCAGAATCGCAGAGTCCCCAGAGACTAAAACACCAACCAAAGAGTAGCTTGATACTTATGTATTGCTTTTCTAGGTATCACATTATCTATTTACTGACTAACTGATTTATGGGATTTTGCCTTTCGTGGTTTGTTTTAGATACGGGCACTGTAGAATAGGATAGAAGCCTCCAAAAGGGCTTTTATCTGTCCCTCTTGAGACACTAATCCTGTCTAGCTCCAGATGGCTCCAGGCATTTAGAGAACATTAATTAGCTCAGTAATGCCACTGTGTGCTCACAGAAAGGGATTGATTCAAAATTGCCAACATTATCTCTGGAGCTAGTTAAGTTTGCCACAGTCAAAACAAATCTAAATAAACTTGTATCTAATAAAAGCTATAATATATTTAAAGTAAAAAAAAAAGAATGAAGGCTAGCCTTCATTTTAAAAGTCTTGGAAAGATCAGGAATTCAAGTCCCAAATCTAAACATAGTAAAAACAATATACAGCAAACCAGTAGCCAACATCAAACTAAATGGAGATAAACTTGAAGAAATACCACTAAAATCAGTAGCCTTCCTCTATTCAAAGGATAAACAGGCTCAAAAGGAAATTAGGGAAATAATGCACTTCACAATAGTAACAGATGTTAAAAAAATACCTCGGTGTTACTCTAACCAAGCAAGTGAATGATCTCTTTGACAAGACCTTCAAGTTTCTGAAGAAAGAATTTGAAAAAGATCTCATAAGATGGGAAGATCTCCCATGCTCCTGGATTGACGGGAATAAAAATGTAAAATGGCCATCTGACCAAAGGGAATTTACAAATTCAATGTAATCCCCATGAAAATTTCAACTCTATTCTTCATGGAGGTAGAAAGAGCAATTTGCAAATTCGTTTGGAATGACAAGAAATCCAGGATAGTGAAAACTATCTTCAACTATAAAAGAATTTCTGGGAGAATCACCATCCCAGGCCTCAAGCTGTATTATATAGCAATAGTGATAAAACCTTTATGGTTTTGGTACAGATTCAGACAGGCAGATCAATGGAATAGAAGTGGAGACCCAGAAATGAGCCCACACACCTTTGGTCCCTTGATGTTTGACAAAGGACCTAAAACCATCCACTGGAAAAAATATAGCATTTTGAACAAATGTTGCTGGATCAACCAGCAGTCAGCATGGACAATGCAAATCAAATGTTTCTTATCACCCCGTACACAGCTAAAATCCAAGCGAATTGAGGATCTCCACATAGAAGAAGATACACTCCAAATAATAAAAGGAAAATTGGGGAAGACCCTGGAACACGTGGGCACTAGGGAAAATTTCCTGAATAGAACACCAATAGCTTATGCTTTAAGATCAAGATTCAACAAATGGGACCTCAAAAAATTGCAAAGATTATGCAAGGAAAAAGACACTGTCATTAGGACAAAATGGAAAACAACAGATTGGGAAAAGATCTTTACCAATCCTATATCTGATAGAAGGGCAATATGTAATATATATATATATATATATATATATATATATATATATATATATATATGAAGAAATCTAGAAGTTTAGACTGCAGAAAATCAAATAACTCTACTACAAAATGAGGTAAAGAGCTAAACAAAGAATTCTAAGCTGAGGAATATCAAATGGCCCTGAAGCTCCTAAGGAACTATTAAACATCCTTAATCATCAGCAAAAATCAAACCAAGAAAATGCTGAGATTTGACCTCACACCACTCAGAATGACTAAGGACAAAATCTAAGGTGACAACAAATGTTGATGGGGATGTGGAGAAAGAGGAACACTCCTCCACTGTATGTGGGAGAGCAAGCTGGCAAAATAATTCTGGAAATTAGTTTGTAAGTTCCTCAGAAAATTGGACATAGTACTACCTGAGGACCCAGCTATACCCTCTAGTGGGCATATACCCAAAAGGGGCTCCAAAATATAGCAAGGAAACATGCTCCATTATGTTCATAGAACCCTTATTTGTAAATGCCAGGCGCTGGAAAGAATTCAGATGTCCCTCCATCTACAGAGTACACATTGGCTGACCCATGGCCTCAGGTACATATGTAGCAGAGGATGGCCTTATTGGGAACTAATTGGAGGAGAAGCCCTTGGTCTTGCCAAGGCTCTATCCCCCAGTGTAAGAAAATGCTAAAGCAGTGAGGTGGGAAGAGGTGAGTAGATGGGTGGGGGAAAACCCACATAGAAATTGGGAAGGGGCGATGTGATAGGCTGTACATGGATGGGAAACCAGGAAAGGAGATAACATTTGAAATGGAAATAAAAAAATATCAAACAACCCCCTCCCAAAAAAATGAAGGGCTGTGGTGGCAGGTAAAACTCACTTGGTAAAACATTTGCCCTGAGAAACTGACTGTAGATGTGGGGATAAGGGGAACCCCAAAGCTTACTTGCCTGCAAGTGTGAGTATCAATGTGCTCCAAGATAGTAAATCAATAACACCAGGAACGTGGGAGAGTAAAGTTTGTCTCCAGAACAGAGGGACTAGAGGTGGAACCCACAGGGCGGCCTGATGGCCTGAGTTCAGTCCTCAGAAGCCACAATGTGGTAGAACAGAACCGTCAGTTGGCTCTGCCCTCTGACCACTACACACTTAGCTCCACGTGTGTGGAAAGTGAGAGGAAGTCAATGGCAATCTCTGACCGTCACATGTATATCAGTGCAAAATCAACAGTACACAAGGTCCTCACTCACCTTCTGTGAGGGGGCATGGTCACAGTTCCTGTTCAAAATGTCTTTTATCCATTAGCAAACAGGTAATATTGATCTAATATTCATTATTGATATTTTGTCCCAAAGTTGACAATTTGTCTTATGATTAATTTTCCAGTATTGTCTATTAACATTAATGCTCTATATATTAAGAAAGTCTTCATAGAATCAGGGGTTGTGGAGAGGAATGGGAGAGGCAAAGAAGGGGATAACATTTGAAATGTAAATACATAAAATACACAAACACCTCCAGCAAAGTGGCTGGGTATGAAATTAACTCAAATAAATCAGTAGCCTTCCTCTATACAAAAAAGAAACAAGCCGAGAAAGAAATTAGGGAAATGACACCCTTCATAATAGTCCCAATTGATATAAAATAACTCGGTGTGACTTTAACCAAGCAAGAGAAAGATCTGTATGATAAGAACTTCAAGCTTCTGAAGAAAGAATTTAAAGATGAGCAATGCTCTACTCAATGATATCCTAGAAAAGGAAGAAATAAAGAAATTAAAGACTTCTTAGAATTTAATGAAAATGAGGGTACAACATACCCAAACTTATGGGACAAAACGAAAGTTGTGCTAAGAGGAAAACTCATAGCTCTGAGTGCCTGCAGAAAGACACAGGAGAGAGCATAGGTCAACAGCTTGACAGCACACCTAAAAGCTCTAGAACAAAAAGGAGCAAATACACCCAGGAGGAGTAGAACGCAGGAAATAATGAAACTCAGAGCTGAAATCAGCCAAGTAGAAACAAAAAGGACTATACAAAGAATCAACAGAGCCAAAAGCTGGTTCTTTGAGAAAATGAACAAGATAGATAAACCCTTAGCCACACTAACAAGCGCTACCGAATTCCTTCTGTGAAGACAGAATTACTATTATACCTAAACCACACAAAGACCCAACATAGAAAGAGAACTTCAGATCAATTTCCCTTACGAATATCGACGCAAAGATACTTAATAAAATTCTTGAAAATCAAATCCAAGAGCACATCAAAACAATCATCCATTATGATCAAATCAGCTTCATCACAGAAATGCAGGGATAGGTTTAATATACGAAAAACCATCACCGTAATCCACTATATAAACAAATTGAAAGATAAAAACCACATGATCATTTCATTAGATGTTGAGAAAGAATTTGACAAAATTCAACACCCCTTCATGATAAGAGACCTGGAAAGAACAGAAATTCAAGGCCCATATCTAAACATAGTAAAATTCATATACACCAAACCAGTAGCTAATATTAAACTAAACGGAAATAAACATGAAGCAATCCCACTAAAATCAGGGACTAGACAAGGCTGGCCACTCTTTCCCTACTTCTTCAATATAGTTCTTGAAGTTCTACCCAGAGCAATCAGACAAGAAAATAATATAAACGGGATACGGATTGGAAAGGAAGAAGTCAAAATATCACTATTTGCACACGATAAGATTGTATATTTAAGTGATCCCAAAAGTTCAACGAGACAACTACTAAACCTAATAAACACCTTCAGAAAAGTGACTGGGTATAAATTTAACTCGAATAAATCAATAGCCTTGCTCTAACACAAAAGAGATACAAGCCAAGAAAGAAATTAGGGAAATGACACCCTTCAAAATAGTCCCAAATGATATAAAATAACTTGGTGTGACTTTAACCAAGCAAGTGAAAAACCTGTATGATAAAAACTTCTAGCCTCTGAAGAAAGGAATTGAAGAAGTTCTCAGAAGATGGAAAGATCTCCCAGGCTCATGGATTGGCAGGATTAATATAGTAAAAATGGCCATTTTACTAAAAGCAATCTACAGATTCAATGCAATCCCCATTAAAATACCAATCCAATTCTTCAGAGAGTTAGACAGAACAATTTGCAAATTCATCTGGAATTACAAAAAACCCAGGATAGCTAAAACTATCCTCAACAATAAAAGAACTTCCAGGGGAATCACTTTCGTGAACTCAAGCAGTATTACAGAGCAATAATGATAAAAACTGTATAGTATTGGTACAGAGACAGACAGATAGACCAGAGGAATAGAATTGAAGACCCAGAAATGAAGCCACACACATATGGTCACTTGATTTTTGACAAAGGAGCCAAAACCATCCAATGGAAAAAAGCATTTTTCAGCTAATGGTACAGGTTCAACTGGACGTCAGCATGTAGAAGAATGCAGATCAATCCATGCTAATCACCCTGTACAAAGCTTAAGTCCAAGTGGATCAAGGACCTCCACATCAAACCAAATACACTCAAACTAATAGAAGAAAAAGTGGGGAAGCGTCTTGAACACATGGGCACTGGAGAAGATTTCCTGAACAAAACACCAATGGCTTATACTCTAAGATCAAGAATGGACAAATGGGATCTCATAAAACTACAAAAACTCAATAAAACTCTTGCAAACTAAATCTAAGAAAACATCCATCATCATCAAGTAGGCTTCATCCCAGGCATGCAGGGATGGTTTAATATACGGAAAACCATCAATGTAACCCACTATATAAACAAATTCAAAGATAAGAAGCACATGGTCATTTCATTAAATACTGAGAAAGCATTTGACAAAATTCCACACTCCTTCATTATAAAAGTCCTGGAAAGATCAGGAATTCAAGGCCCATATCTAAACATACTAAAAGCAACATACAGCAAACCAGTAGCTAACATCAAACTAAATGGAGAGAAACTTGAAGCCATCCCACTAAAATCAGGGACTACACAAGGCTGCCCATGCTCTCACTACTTATTCTATATAGTACCGGAAATCCTAGTCAGAGCAATCAGACAGCAAAAGCAGGTCAAAGGGATACAAATTGGAAAAGAAGAAATCAAAATATCACTATTTGCAGATGATATGATAGTGTACTTAAGCGAACACAAAAGATCCACCAGAGAACTCCTTAACCTGATAAACAACTTCAGCAAAGTGCCGGGGTGTAAAATTAACTCAAACAAATCAGTAGCCTTACTCTACCCAAAGGATAAACAGGCTGAGAGAGAAATTAGGGAATGGCTCCCTTAACAATAGTCCCAAATAACATAAAATGCCTTGGTGTGATGTTAACCAAGCAAGTGAGAGATCTGTATGACAAGAATTTCAAATCTCTGAAGAAATTGAAGAAGATCTCAGAAGATGACAAGATCTTCCATGCTCAAGGATTAGCAGGATTAATATGCTAAAGATGGCCATTTTGCCAAAATCAATCTACAGGTCAATGCAATCCCCATCAAATTTCCTGCTCAATTCTTTATAGAGATAGAGAGAGCAATTTGCAAATTCATTTGGAATAACAAAACCCCAGGATGGCGAAAACTATACTCAACAATAAAAGAAATTCTGGGGGAATCACCATCCCTGACTTCAAGCAGTATTACAGAGCAATAATCTTCAAAACTTTATGGTATTGGTACAGAGACAGGCAGGTAGATCAGTGCAACAGAATTGACGATCCAGCAATGAACCACACACCTGTAGCCTCTTGATCTTTGACAAAGGAGCTAAAACTGTCCAATGGAAGAAAGATAGCATTTTCAACAGATAGTGCTGGTTCAACTGGAGGTCAGCATATAGAAGAATGGAAATGGATCCATTCTTATCACCCTGTACAAAGCTTAAATCCAAGTGGATCAAGAACCTCCACATCAAACCAGATACACTCGAATTGATAGAAGAAAAATTGGAGAAGAGTCTCAAACACATGGGCACTGGGGAAAATTTCCTGAACAAAACAAAAATGGCTTCTGCTCTAAGATCAAGAATCAACAAATGGGACCTCATAAAACTACAAAGCTTTTGTAAAGCAAAAGACAATGTCATTAGGACAAAACAGCAACCAGCAGATTGGGAAAAGATCTTTACCAATCCTACATCTGATAGAGAGCTATTATTAATCCAAAATATACAAAGAACTCAGGAG
The DNA here is from genome assembly GCF_021556685.1 of Rattus norvegicus. Lineage (NCBI taxonomy): Eukaryota > Metazoa > Chordata > Mammalia > Rodentia > Muridae > Rattus > Rattus norvegicus. The sequence goes on from NC_141549.1 coordinate 24,439,302, forward strand.
GTAGACTCCAGAGAGCCAAATCACTCTATCAAAAAATAGGGTACAGAGCTAAAGAAAACATTCTCAGCTGAGGATTATCAAATGGCCAAAAAGCATCTAAAGAAATGTTCAACATCCTTAGTCATCACGTGAATGCAAATCAAACAGCCCTGAGATAAAAAAAAAAAAAACCTCAGGTGACAGCAAACACTGGTGAGGATGTGGAGAAAGAGGAACACTCCTCCATTGTTGGGGGATTACAAACTTCTACAACCTCTCTGGAAATCAGGCTGGAGGTTCCTCAGAAAATTGGACATTACACTACCTCAGGACCCAGCTCTACCACCCTTGGGCACATACCCAAAAGATGCTCAAACATACAACAAAGACACATGCTCCACTATGTTCATAGCAGCCTTATTTATAATAGCCAGGAGCTGGAAAGAACCCAGAGGCCCTTCAACAGAAGAAAGGATTCAAAAAATGTGGTAAATCTACACAATGAAGTATTACTCAGCTATCAAAAACAATGACTTCATGAAATTCATAGGCAAATGGAATGAACTAGAAAATATCATGCTGAGTGAGGTTACTCAATGACAAAAAACACACTTGGTATGCACTCATTGATAAGTGGATATTAGTCAAAAACCCAATTTCCCAAGACACAATCTACAGACCACAGGAAGCTCAAGAAGAAGGATGACCAAATTGCAGATGCTCCTACATTTTCTTAAAATTGGGGAAAATATTCATGTGATGGGATGTGGAAGCGAAGTTTAGAGCAGCGACTCAAGAAATGGCTGTTCAGAGCCTGACACACATATGGCCCATGTATATACAACCACCAAAACTAGATAAGATTGATGAAGCTAAAAAGGGACCGGATATAGATCTCTCCTGAGAGACAATCCAGAGCATGTCTAATACAGAGGTCAATGCTAGCAGCAAACCACCAAACTGAGAAGAGGACCCTGTTGGGCAGAATTAGAGGAAGTATTGAAAGATTTGAAGGAGCTTGCAACCCCATAAAAACAAGAATGCCAACCAACCAGAGCCTCCAGGGACTAAACCATCACCTAAAGACTATACATGGACTGACCCAGGTCTCCAGCTGCATATGTAGCAGAGAATAGCCTTGTTGGGGCACCAGTGGAAGGGAAAGCCCTTGGTCTTTCCACGGTTGGACCGCCAGTTCAGGGGAATATGGGGGAGGACAATGAGGGGGATGTATAGGAGGAATACCTGTATAGGGGAGAAGGAGGGGAAGGAATGTGGGCTTATGGACAGGAAACCAGGAAGGGGAATAACCTTTGAAATGTAAGTAAAGAAACATATAATAAAAAATTAAAAATAAATAAATTTAAAAATAAGTAAATAAATAAATAAATAAATAAATAAGGCTGCTATGGAACATAGTGGATCATGTGTCCTTGTTAAATGTTGGGGAATCTTTGTAGGTATATGCCCAGGGTTATATATCTGGTTCTGAGGCACGGTGTCCAGTTTTCTGAAGAACCTCCAGCCTGATTTCCAGAGTGATTGAACAAGCCTGCAATGCTACCAGCAATGGAGGGCTGTTCCTCTTTTTCCACATGTTGGCCAGCATATGCTGTCACATGAGTTTTTACTCTTTGCCATTCAGACTGATATGAGGTAGAATCTCATGGTCATTTTGAGTTTCATTTCCCTCATGACTAAGGATTTTGAACACTTCTTTAGATGCTTCTTGGACATTTGAAATTCATCAGTTGAGAATTCTTTACCTCTGTACCCCATTTTTAATAGGGTTATTTTTCTCTCAGGAGTTTAACTTCTGGGAATTCCATGAAGTCACAGTTATGTTGACAACTAAACCACACAAAGACTCAAAAAAGAAAGAGAATTTCAGACCAATTTTTCCTATGAATATTGAGGCAAAAATACTCAATAAATTTCTAACAAACCTATTTCAAGAACGCTTTAAAATAACCATTCATCATGATAAAGCAGAGTTCTGCCCAGAGACGCAGGGATGGTTCAATATATGAATATCAATCAACATAATCTACTATATAAACAAACTAAAAAATACATTATCATTAAAAGCCTTGGGCAAAATACACCACCCCTTAATGTTAAAAGTCTTGAATAATCAGGAATTCACGGCCCAAATCCAAACATAATAAAAGCAAGGAACAGCAAACCAATGTGCAATATCAAACTGACAGAACGTTCACATATTCATGGAAGTTGAACAACTCTATCCTCAATGACAACTTGGTCAAGGAAGAATTAAAGAAATAAAGACTTCTTAGAATTTAATGAATATGAAGATACAACATATCGAAATATAAGGGACACAATGAAAGCAGTGCTAAGAGTAAAACTCATAGCTCTGAGTGCTTGCAAAAGAAACAGGAGAGAGCATACTCAGCTACTTGACAGCACACCTAAAAGCTCTAGAACAAAAGAAACAAATACACCCAAGTGGTGTATTTGTAGAAGGCAGCAAATAATCAAACTCCAGGCTAAAATTAAGCAAGTAGAAACAAAAAGGATTACATAAAGATTCAACAAAACCTGGAGCTGTTTCTTTGAGAAATCAACAAGATAGATAAACACTTAGACAGACTAATCAGAGACCACAGAGAAGTGTAGCCAAATCAAAAAAATCATAAATGAAAAGAGAGACATAGCAAAATCTGAGTAAATTAAAAAAAATCATTAGATCATCCAACAAAAGCCTATATTCAGCATAACTGGAAAATCTGGAGGAAATGGACAATTTTCTAGACAAATACCATTTACCAATGTTAAATGAGGAACACATAAACCATCTAAACAATCCTGTAACTCCTAAAGAAATAGAAGAAGTGATTAAGAGTCGCCTAACCAAAAAGAGCCCAGGACGAGATGGATTTAGTGCAGAATTCTATCAGAATAGAAGATATCACAGCAATACTATCCCGATTATTCCCCCAAAAAGAAACAGATGGAGCACTCCCAAATTCCTTCTATGAAGCTACAATTACTCTTATACAGAAACCACACAAAGACCCCATGAAGAAAGAGAAGTTCAGACCAATTTCTTTTATGAATATTGACACAAAAATACTCAATAAAATTCTTGTAAATGGCAAACAGAATCAAAGAACACATCAAAACCATCATCCATCATGATCAAGTAGGCTTCATCCCCGGCATGAAGGGATGGTTTAATATACAGAAAACCATCAACATAATCCACTATATAAACAAACCGAAAGAACAAAACAACATGATCATTTCATTAGATACTGAGAAAGCATTTGACAAAATTTCAACACCCCTTCATAATCAAAGTTCTGGAAAGAATAGGAATTGAAGGCCCATACCTAAACATAGTAAAAGCCATATACAGCAAACCAGTTGCTAACATTAAACTAAATAGACAGTAACTTGAAGCAATCCCACGAAAATCAGGGACTACACAAGGTTACCCACTCTCTCCCTACTTATTCAATATAGTTCTTGAAGTTCTGGCCAGAGCAATCAGACAACAAAAGGAGATCGAAGGGATAAAGATTGGAAAAGAGGAAGTCAAAATATCACTATTTGCAGATGATATGATAGTATATCTAAGTGAACCCAAAAGTCCCACCAGAGAACTACTAAAACTGATAAACACCTTATGCAAAGTGGCTGGGTCTAAAATTACTCAAATAAATCAGTAGCCTTCCTCTACACAAAAGAGAAACAAGCCAAGAAAGAAATAGGGAAATGACACCCTTCCTAATAGTCCCAAATAATAAAAAATACCTCGGTGTGACTCTAGCCAAGCAAGTGAAAGATCTGTATGATAATAACTTTAAGCCTCTGAAGAAAGAAATTGAAGAAGACCTCAGAAGATGGAAAGATCTCCCATGCTCATGGATTGGCAGGATTAATATAGTAAAAATGGCCATTTTACCAAAAGCGATCTACAGATTCAATGCAATCCCCATCAAAATACCAATCCAATTCTCCAGAGAGTTAGACAGAACAATTTGCAAATTCATCTGGAATAACAAAAAACCCAGGATAGCTAAAACTATCCTCAAAAATGAAATCACTTCCAGGGGAATCACTATCCCTGAACTCAAGCAGTAATACAGAGCAATAGTGATAAAAAAAAAAAACTGCATGGTATTGGTACACAGACAGACAGATAGACAAGTGGAATAGAAGTGAAGACGCAGAAATGAACCCATACACCTATGGTCACTTGATTTTTGACAAAGGAGCCAAAACCATCCAATGGAAAAAAGAGCATTTTCAGCAAATGGTGCTGGTTCAACTGGTGGTCAGCCTGTAGAAGAATGCAGATCGATCCATTTTTTTTTATTAACTTGAGTATTTCTTATATACATTTCAAGTGTAATTCCCTTTCCCGGTATCCGGGCAAACATCCCCCTCCCCCCTCCCCTTCCTTATGGTTGTTCCCCTCCCAACCCTCCCCGCATTGCCGCCCTCCCCCCACCAGTCTAGTTCACTGGGGGTTCAGTCTTAGCAGGACCCAGGGCTTCCCTTCCACTGGTGCTCTTACTAGGATATTCATTGCTACCTATGAGGTCAGAGTCCAGGGTCAGTCCATGTATAGTCTTTAGGTAGTGGCTTAGTCCCTGGAAGCTCTGGTTGCTTGGCATTGTTGTACATATGGGGTCTGGAGCCCCTTCACGCTCTTCCAGTTCTTTCTCTGATTCCTTCAATGGGGGTCCTATTCTCAGTTCAGTGGTTTGCTGCTGGCATTCGCCTCTGTATTTGCTGTATTCTGGCTGTGTCTCTCAGGAGCGATCTACATCCGGCTCCTGTCGGTCTGCACTTCTTTGCTTCATCCATCTTGTCTAATTCGGTGGCTGTATATGTATGGGCCACATGTGGGGCAGGATCTGAATGGGTGTTCCTTCAGTCTCTGTTTTAATCTTTGCCTCTCTCTTCCCTGCCAAGGGTATTCTTGGTCCCCTTTTAAAGAAGGAGTGAAGCATTCACATTTTGATCATCCGTCTTGAGTTTCATTTGTTCTAGGCATCTAGGGTAATTCAAGCATTTGGGCTAATAGCCACTTATCAATGAGTACATACCATGTATGTCTTTCTGTGATTAGGTTAGCTCACTCAGGATGATATTTTCCAGTTCCAACCATTTGCCTACGAATTTCATAAAATCGTTGTTTTTGATAGCTGAGTAATATTCCATTGTGTAGATGTACCACATTTTCTGTATCCATTCCTCTGTTGAAGGGCATCCGGGTTCTTTCCAGCTTCTGGCTATTATAAATAAGGCTGCAATGAACATAGTGGAGCACATGTCTTTTTTATATGTTGGGGCATCTTTTGGGTATATGCCCAAGAGAGGTATAGCTGGATCCTCAGGCAGTTCAATGTCCAATTTTCTGAGGATCCTCCAGACTGATTTCCAGAATGGTTGTACCAGTCTGCAATCCCACCAACAATGGAGGAGTGTTCCTCTTTCTCCACATCCTCGCCAGCATCTGCTGTCACCTGAGTTTTTGATCTTAGCCATTCTCACTGGTGTGAGGTGAAATCTCAGGGTTGTTTTGATTTGCATTTCCCTTATGGCTAAAGATGTTGAACATTTCTTTAGGTGTTTCTCAGCCATTCGGCATTCCTCAGCTGTGAATTCTTTGTTTAGCTCTGAACCCCATTTTTAATAGGCTTATTTGTTTCCCTGTGGTCTAACTTCTTGAGTTCTTTGTATATTTTGGATATAAGGCCTCTATCTGTTGTAGGATTGGTTAAGATCTTTTCCCAATCTGTTGGTTGCCGTTTTGTCCTAACCACAGTGTCCTTTGCCTTACAGAAGCTTGGCAGTTTTATGAGATCCCATTTGTCGATTCTTGATCTTAGATCGATCCATTCTTATCACCCTGTACAAAGCTTAAGTCCACATGGATCAAGGACCACCACATCAAACCACATACACTGGAAGTTATAGAATAAATAGTGGGGAACTGTGTCAAACATGTAGGGACTGAGAAAAATTTCCTGAAAAAAATGCCAATTGCTTATGCTCTAAGATCAAGAATCAAGACATGGGACCTTATAAAACTGCAAAGCTTCTGTAAGGCAATGTACACTGTCATTAGGACAAAACAGCAACCTATAAATTGGGAAAAAATCTTTACCAATACTACATCCGATACAAAGCTAGTATCAAAAATAGATGAACTCAAGAACTTAGGCTCCAGAGAGCCAAATAACACTATTTAAAAATGTGGGGCAGGCTCTGAACGGCCATTCCTTGAGTGTCTGTTGTAAAGATTGCCTCCATATCCCCTCCTATGAATACTTTTTTCCCCCCATTTTAAGAAGGATTGCAAGCGTCTGCATTTTGGTCATCCTTCTTCTTGAGCTTCATGGGGTCTGGGGATTGCATCTTGGGTAATTTGAGCTTTTGGGCTAACATACAATAATCACTGAGTGTAGAACATGTGTGTTTTCCTGTGAATGGGTTAACTCACTCAGGTTGATATTTTCTAGTTCTTTCCATTTGCCTCCGAGTTTCATGAAGTCATTGTTTTTGATAGTTGAGTAGCACTCCATTGTGTCGATGTACCACATTTTCTGAATCAATTTCTCTGTTGAAGGCATCTGAATCCTTTCCAGTTTCTGGCTATTATAAATAAGGTTGCTATGAAAATAATGGAGCATGTTTTCTTGTTGCATGTTGGAGCATCATTTGGGTCTACGCCCAGGAGAGGTATAGCTGGGTCTTTAGGTAATGCAATGTCCAATTTTCTGAGGAACCTCCAGAATGATTTCCAAAGTGGTTATACCAGTTTGCAATTCCACCAAAAATGGAGGAGTGTTCCTCTTTCTCCACATCCTCACCAGCATCTGCTGTCACCTGAGATTTTTATCCTAGCCTTTCTGACTCGTGTGAGGTGGAATCTCAGGGATTTTTTGATTTGCATTTCCCTGATGTCTAAGAATATTGAACTAAGAATATTTCCTAAGGTGCTTCTCGCCCATTCGATATTCCTCACCTTTTAATTTGTGTGTGTGTGTGTGTGTGTGTGTGTGTGTGTGTGTGTGTGTATCCACCAAAACTAGGTAAGATTGATGAAGCTAAGAAGAGCATGCTGACAGGAACCAGATATAGGTCTCTCCTACAGACACAACCAGAACATGTCAAATACATAGGTAAACACTAGCACCAACCCACTCAACTGAGAACGGGACTCCCTTGGGGAAATTCCAGAAGGAATTGAAAGATCTGAAGGTTCTTGCCACCCCATAAGAATACCAAGGCCTACCATCCAGAGCTTCCAGGGACTAAACCACTACCCAAAGACCATACATGGACTGACCCAGGACTCCAAATGCATATGTTGCAGAGTTGGAATATCATTTCTTAGGCACCAGTGGAAGGGGAAGTCCTTGGTCCTGCCAAGGTTGGACCCCAGAGCGGGGGAATGACTGGGGGTGTAGAAAGGGAGAATGAATGGGAGGGCCTCAGTTATGGTGAAGGAGGAGGGGATAGGAGGCTTATGGATAGAAAATGGGAAAGGAATGTACATCTGAAATTTAAATGAAGAAATATATCCCATCAAAAAAAGAGAAGAAGAAGAAGAAGAAGAAGAAGAAGAAGAAGAAGAGGAGGAGGAGGAGGAGGAGGAGGAGGAGGAGGAGGAGGAGGAAGAGGAGGAGGAAGAGGAGGAGGAGGAGGAGGAAGAGGAGGAGGAGGAGGAGGAGGAGAACGGACTGGAGGAGCTGAAGGGGTTTCAACCCCATAAGATTAATTACAACATCAACCATTCAGACCCTCCACAGCTCCCAGAGACTAAACCAGCAACCAAAGAGAAGCTTGACACCCGTGTGTTGCTTTTCTAGGTATCACACTATTTATTTACTGACTAACTCATTTATGAGATTTTGCTTTCTTTGTTTGTTTTGAATACGGGCACTGTAGGATAGGCTGGAAGCCTCCAACAGGGCTTCTAGCTAACCCTCTTGACACACTAAACCTGTCTAGCTCCACATGGCTCCTGGCACTTAGAGAACTTTAATTAGTCCAGTAATGCCACTGTGTGCTCACAGTTAGTGAATGATTCGAAATTGACAACAATGACTGTGGAGCCTGTTAAATTACAACAATCAACACAAATCTAAGTAATCTTCCATCCAATAAAAACTATAATGTATGTAAAGTAAAAAGTGAGGGCTAGCCTTCATTTTAAAATTCTTGGATTGATCAGGAATTCAAGGCCCATACCTAAACATAGTAAAAACAATATACAGCAAACCAGTGGCCAATATCAAATTAAATGGAGAAAACCTTGAAGAATTAGCACTAAAGTCCACGGCCTTCCTCTATTCAAAGGATAAACAGGCTCAGAAAGGAATTAGGGAAATGACACCCTTCACAACAGTAACAAATGATATAAAATACCTCGCTGTGACTCTAATCAAACAAGTGAATGATCTCTTTGACAAGAACTTTAAATTTCTAAAGAAAGAACTTGAACAAGATCTCATAAGATGGAAAGATTTCCCATGCTCACATATTGGCAGGATTAAAATTGTAAAAATGGAAATCTGACCAAAAGCAATCTAAGATTCAATGTAATTCCCATGAAAGTTCCAACTCTATTCCTCATTTAGGTAGAAAAAGGAATGTGCAAATTTATTTGGAATAATAAAAAATCCAGGGTAGTGAGAACTGTCCTCAAAAATGAAAGAACTTCTGGGAGACTCACCATCCCAGGCGTCAGGCTGTATTACATATCAATAGTGATAAAAACTGCATGGTTTGGTACACAGACAGGCAGGTTGATCAAGGGAGTGGAATTGGAGACAGAGAAATGAACCCACACAACTTTGGTCACTTGATGTTTGACAAAGACACTGAAGTCATTCAGTGGAAAAAAGACAGCATTTCCAGCAAATGCTGTTGAATCAACTGGCAGTCAGCATGTAGAATGCAAATCAAACTTTTCTTGTCACCCTGTACACAGCTAAAGTCCACATGAATTGAGGATCTCCACATAGAAGCAGATACACTCAAAATAATAAAAGGAAAATTGGGGAAGAGCCTGGACCACATGGGCACTGGGGAAATTTTCCTGAATAGAACACCAATAGCTTAGGCTCCAATTTCAAGTATCGAAAAATGAGACCTCAAAAAATTGCAAAGATTATGCAAGGAAAAGGACACTGTCATTAGGACAAAATGGAAACTAACAGATTAGAAAAAGATCTTTACGACTCCTACATCTGATAGAAGGCTAATATGCAACGTATACAAAGAAATCTATGTTTAGACTCCAGAGAATCAAATAGCTCTATTACAAAATGAGGAGGTGCAAACTTAAATAAAGAATTCTAAACTGAGGAATATCAAATGTCCCAGAAACTCCTAAGGAACTATTGAACATCCTTAATCATCAGGGAAATGTAAATCAAGAAAATGAAGAGATTCCACCTCACACCAGTAGAATGACTAAGAACAAAATCTCAGGTGACAACAGATGTTGGTGAGGATGTGGAGAAAGAGGAACACTCCTCCTTGTAGGTGGGAGAGCAAGCTGGTACAACTCTAGAAATTACTTAGGATGTTCCTCAGAAAATTGGGCATAGTACTACCTGAGGACCCAGCTATACCCCATCCTGGGCATATACCTAAAAGGGGCTCCAACATATAACAAAGACACATGCTCAAATTATGATCATAGCACCCTTTTTGTAATTGCCTGGAGCTGGAAAGAACCCAGATGTCCCTCCATGTACAAAGTACACATTGACACACTCATGTCTTCAGGTCATATGTAGCAGAGGATGACCTTTTTGGGAACCAATGAGAGGAGAAGCCCTTGGTCTTGCCAAGGCTCCACCTCCCAGTGTAAGGGAATGCTAAGACAGGGAGGTGGGAAGGGGTGAGTGAATGGGTGGGAAAACACCCTAATAGAAGAGGGGGAGGGGCAATGTGATAGGCGGTTCATGGATGGGAAACTAGGAAAGGGGATAACATTTGAAATGGGAACAAAAAATATCAAATAAAAATCCCCCCACCCCCAGAATAGGGAGGCTAAGTTTAGAATAGACGTAGAAGGAACACCCATTCAGAGCCTGCCCCACATGTGGCCCATACATATACAGCCACCAAACTAGATAAGATGGATGAAGCAAAGAAGTGCAGGCTGACAGGAACCAGATGTAGATCTCTCCTGAGAAACACAGCCAGAATACAGCAAATACATAAGTGGATGCCAGCAGCGAACCACTGAACTGAGAACGGGACCCCCGTTGAAGGAATCAGAGAAAGGATTGAAAGAGCTTGAAGGGACTTGAGACCCCATATGAACAACAATGCCAAGCAACCAGAGCTTCCAGGGACTAAGCCACTACCTAAAGACTATACATGGACTGACCCTGGACTCCAACTGCATAGGTAGCAATGAATAGCCTAGTAAGGTCATTAGTGGAAGGGGAAGCCATTGGTCCTGCCAAGGCTGGACCCTTAAATAATGGGATTCTTGGGGTGAGGTAATGGGGGGAGAATGGGGAGGGGAACACCCATATAGAAGAGGAGGAGGAGGGGTTCGGGGGATGTTGGCCTGGAAACCGGGAAAGGGAATAACAATTGAAATGTAAATAAGATACATCCAATTTAATATTGACCGGGAAAATAAAAGAAAAGGAAAAAATCGCCCCCCCGCAGAAAAATAATGAAGCGCTTTTGCGGTTGGTAAACCTCACTTGGTAAAACATTTGCCCTGAAAACCTGACTGTAGATGTGGGGATAAGGGGAGCCCCAAGGCTTACTTGCCTGCAAGTGTGAATATCAATGTGCTCCAAGATAGTAAATCAATCACACGAGGGATGTGGCTGGGTGAGGTTTGTCTCTAGAACAGAGGGACCAGGGGTGGAACCCACAGGGAGGCCTGATGGCCTGAGTTCAGTCCTCAGAAGCCAGAACAGAACCGTCAGTTGGCTCTGTCCTCTGACCACTACACACTTAGCTCCACATGTGTGGGGCACTGGAAAGTGAGAGAAAGACAATGGCAATCTCTAACCTTCACATGTATATCAGTGCAAAATCAACAGAACAGAAGGTCCTCACTCACCTTCTGTGAGGGGGACATGGTCACAGTTCCTGTTCAAAATGTCTTTTATCCATTAGCAAACAGGTAATGTTGATCTAATATTCATTATTGATATTGCCCTAAAGTTGACAATTTGTCTTATGATAAATTTTCGAGTGCTGTCTATTATAATTAATGCTCTATATATTAATAAAGTCTTCATAGAATCAGGGGTTATGGAGGGGGGATGGGGATAACATTTGTAATGTAAATACATAAAATATCTAAGAAAAAAGAAAAAAGAACAAAAAGAACAAAAACAGGAAAAACAAAAAGAAAATCTACATGGGGGCATGGCAGTGACCAGCTCTAGTTTTGGTTTGAATAACACTCAGTTCTGATTGCTAGGACACACAGGGCAGCTCACAACTGTTTATAGCTGCAGCCCCAGGGGAACCAGCACCAGGTTCTACCACATATGGTACACAGAAAATACACAGAGGTAAAACGATTGTGTGTGTGTGTGTGTGTGTGTGTGTGTGTGTGTGTGTGTGTGTGTGTGTTTGCCCGCGTGCATGTGTGTCTGTATCTGTGTGCCTTTTTGGATGTTTACACAACTTAAGTTATACATAAAAATAAAATGAGGTAGTTTCATTAAGGCCTAGGACCTGCTGTCACACAGGGTGGAGGTCTCATATGACTAAGAGCTTTCACCAGGTATAGACTCAGGAGTCCCCAGGCTTGGGCTCTGTCTTCAAATCATGGGTCACCTGGTACCCATCATGAAAAGGATGCTTAGGGATCCTGAAGAAAGACAAGCAGCTAGGGAGAGCAGCAGAACGCCTTGACTTGCTGTTTGGCAAATGGTGCTGCAGAGACTTGTGAGATTGCCTGGGCTCTGTTAATGTTTTTGGGGTTTTGCTTTGGTTTGGTGTTTTGAGCCAGGGTTTCTCTGTAGACCAGGCTGCCCACAAAGTGAGATTCTATCTCAGAAGTAGTAAGTTACCTTGCCAGAGACGGTGTCATCTGCTTCAGATGTCTTCTGTGAGCCCTTGTAGAAAGGTTGCTGACTGATTTATGTGATGCCACAGAGCTGTTTGTAATGAGGCAGGAAAACAGGGACGTATGTGAGGGCTGCCTTTGCTCCTTGTGTATCACAGCCCAAATCCTTCCTTCCTAAACTCCAGACTTGCGCGCTGCCCCTTTACCTCTTGAGCAGATGAACTCCTTGTGGAGATGACCGCAGCTCCATCCTGCAGTTGTTGGTTCTGACAGACAGCCCCGAGAGACCACAAAGCCTTTAAGGATAGGGCATGTTCTGGAAGTCCGCTGATGTGGGGTTCACCCACACTGGACAGCCTAGACGGAGCAAGTCTCACATCCGCCATCTTGGTGAAGGCCCACAACAGCTCCAGGAAGCGGAAGTACATGGATGGGGGTAGGAGTCCTCCAGCACTGGTTAGAATGGACAGTCTCAAAACGGCCAGGGAGGTAAATGCCCCAAGCATGTCCAGGATCGAGGCCACTTCTCTTTTCATCACCGAGAGGTCTCTGTGACCTCTGTCTCAGTACTTTTCTCCCTGACATGATTTATTAATACATGTATGTTATTTTGGGGTTATTTATTTTTCCACTACTGTCAATGCCAGTCACCTTAAAAGGCAATCATTCACCTTTTCCAAAAACATTGTGGGTTTATTCTACATTTCTCTCAGCGAACAAAAGCAAAAGTGCCAAGTATAACAGTTTAATATTTGTCACCAAGTTAAAAAAACAAATGAAAAAAATACATATATAAATACATATATATACACATATATATTTTTATATATATATGCATGCATGCGCCAAGGGAATAGATACGGAGCCAAAAACTAACAGAGGACACAAGGCTCCACCTAGACATCTTGTGTCACACAATTTCACCTCCAGTAACAGGAATGGGTAACAAACTGCTGAGTCATTAACCATAGGGTCCTATAGGAAGCCTCAACTGTCACAGGCTTGTGTCAAGACTATTGATTGGTCTACACAATCTGATGTTCAGGACTGATTTCTGATGGTAACACTTCTGTCATCACAGTGGGAGAGGTTGAGCCGGGGTCTAGCTAGACTCTTCACCCTACTAACCAGAATTCATAATACTGGAAGGTACCCTGTCTGCTACTGGAGGGCAAAGGTAATCCTCAATATCTGTCACCTACAAACCCTGCAACCTACAATGACACCTACGTGGAAGCCCAAAAGCATCTTCAAATCTAATTCCAGGTGATCTAGACCCCTCTTATATCTTCACAGGCCCAGACATGCATGTAGTGCACCGACAGACACATAGGCAAAACTTTCACACATAAGAAATAAGCATAATGTTTCAATAATAATAGGTTCACAGGTATGTAGTAAACTTATGTGCTAAGTTCATTACTTACAAGCATACAATGTAGTAGTGGTTTCTTAGTACTTTATTAAAGTCATGCTCCCATCACCCTATTGTTTTAAAAACATTCTCATCTTTGACAGGAAACCCTGGGCCATTACAAGTTACTCTTTTTTACTCCACAGCCTACCCCCTATCAACTTTTTAGGCACCAGTTCCAACTATCCCTCTTTGATGATAGAAGTATGACCTTCAAATATAGAACCTTAAAACCAGGTTGTGTACAGCTCCAATGCCATTGCAATAGCCCATAATATGAATGGTTTTCTGAGGGGCCCTTTGATTAATGAGGAAACAAGCTGGTACCCAATCTAACTTCTGCTTTACGTTTCTCATTGTGTTAGTGTTTGTTGTTGCTGTTGCTGCTGCTGCTGCTGCTGCAGTTGTTGTGTTTAATTGATTGATTTCTTTTTGTTGTCTTGTTTTTGAGGTTTTTGTTTGATTGATTGATTGATTGATTGTGTGAGTGCGTGTATGTCCGTGTGTGTGTGTGTGTGTGTGTGTGTGTGTGTGTGTGTGCGTAGCATCCCTGGCTGTCCGATACCTAACTCTGTAGACCAGGCTGGCTTTAAACTCATGGAGAACTACATGTCTCAGCCTCTTGAGTGCTGGGATTAAAGGCATATGTCACCACCAACCAGTTCATTCTAGGTATTTAATAGAAATTAATGATCTAATATAAAAATAAAGCTTTTTGGTCATTAAAAATGCTATTTTCACTGAGTTTACGGATTGTAATGTGTTTTCATGTTTTAGGATTATTATGAATACCTCTTGTCATTGCTAGATACTAGTCCATTGTATTGATATGCCACACTTTGTTTACCTATTCATCATGCTATACTTCTTGGGGTTCCTCCCTTTTGTCATTTGTAAGTTCTGTGCACATTCAGCTGCTTGAGGCTGAACCATTTTATATTTATAGTTCCAACAGTAATATAGAAGGTTGCTATTTCTCAGTTCCTTTACAGTCTCACATGTGCCATACAAGTGCTCCACCACTGACCTACACACTCAGCATATGAATATATATATATATATCATTTTATTATACTATATGTTATATATAAATGAGAAACTTATAAGAGTATTTATGAAATGTATGTGTCAACTACACTCCAGTGCTCTGTGAACTGAGCTATCGAAGTCTCTTCAAAACAACTACAGAAAATACTTGCAAAGTAGGTTTTATACCAGGAAAGCAGGGATGGTTCAGTTACAAACACTCAACAAGTCATCTGCCATATAAACAAACTGAAAGAAAAAATCAGCAATTGATGACAGAGTGGAGACTGAGGGATACTAGCCAAACTTGATACCCATCCGTGGGCAAGCACCAATCCTTGACATTTCATAATACTCTATAACAGAGTATTTTATAACAATTATAACAATTACAGACAAGTGTTTAGCATGGCTGTCCTCTGAGAGGCTCCACTGAACAGCTTACTCAGACAGATGCAGACATCCACAGCTAAATACTGGGTAGAACTTAAGGACTCATATACAAGATTCAGAAGAAGGATTGCAGCCCTCAAGGGGAATGAAACTCCATAGGCCATCCAGCAGAGTTAACTAAACTTGACACTTTGGACTCTCAGCATCTGAACCACCAGCAAAAGAACATACAGGGGTTGGAGACAGGCCTCCCAGTACATGTGTGGCAGATATGCAGCTCGATATTCATGTGTGGCCTGAGCAACTGGAGCAGGGGCTGGACCAAAAGTTGTTGCTTTTCTGGTTGGTATGTTCTTCTAGCTAGGTATCTAGCTGGAAATCTCTGGAGAAAGGTCTTGAAATCCATTGCCCATGCTGACCTTTTACTGTTGAGATTTTAGACATCTTTATATATTTTGGACAAAAAATTGCTATAAGCCTATACCTTTACATAAACTTCTGGAAATATTTCAAATAGCAGGAAAAACACACTGACTTCTTCTGGACACAAATGAATTAAAAAAATCAGGAACTTGAGTGTCAGGCCCTGGTGTCTTATACAATTATTTATTGTACTAAAAATTATTTACTTCCCTTAAAATGTTGTGCTTGTCTTCACAGTTCGAGAGCTGCCTTCCATGTGTGAAACAAACTCGCACTGCCTCTAAAGTACTTGCACATCCTTACGTGTTCCTTAATATTGTCTAAGATTTGATGTACTTAGAAAGTGACAGAAATATTAGAAATGCTTCTGCTTTTTAAATGAAAAGAATGTCAATGGGAAGAAATTTGTAGAAAAGCAACCATTGAGATGACACAGCACCTAAGATCATTTTCCATTCAAGCCTGATGACCTGCAATCTTGGTAGGAGGATCAAACCAATTCTAAGACATTGCACTCTCACCTCTACATATGGACTTTGTCACTTACAAACACACACACACACACACACACATACACACACACACAGAGAGAGAGAGAGAGAGAGAGAGAGAGAGAGAGAGAGAGAGTGGGGAGGGGCAGAGATTACTGCCTTGTTCACATGATTTGCTCAACCTGTTTTCTTTTTTTTTTTTTTTTTTTTTTCCGGAGCTGGGGACCGAACCCAGGGCCTTGCGCTTCCTAGGCAAGCGCTCTACCACTGAGCTAAATCCCCAGCCCCTCAACCTGTTTTCTTATACAACTGAGGCCAATCCACCCAGAAGTACCAACATCTAGTATCACCACCTACAATTACAGGGGACACTCTACATTAACCACAGAAAATTACCCACAGACTTCCTTCAAGACAATGTGATGGAGAAGATTCCTCTACTCTGATTCAGTCTTCCCAGATTATATGTAGATTTATGGAAAGTTCATTAAAATCAAACAGCACAACATCCTCCAAGGCTCAGGTACTGTTGTGGAAGAGGGAGTCAGAAAAGATATAAGGACAAAATGTGGGGAGACGTGCTGTGAAACTAGGTCTTCTGGATGTGACAAAGTAATGACAGTCATGAATATAATAAGGGTGTTTTCCTCAAAACGCCCTACACGAGAATGGAGCATCACCATCATCTCAGGTATTTGGAATGGCTCATAAAGTCACCATTAATGGCCACTTGTGGAGGGAGCAGAATAAACGTTTTACAAAAATAAAGAAAGAAAAAAAGGAAAGAAAGGAGGAAGGAAAGGAAAGAAAGAAAATTCAGAGAAGCCACATTTCAACTGTCTTCTCTTTGCCAACTAATAACACATGACTTGATAATATGAGAAGTAAGAGTAGGGTTAAAGATTGTTTTCCCTTGAAAATACACTAAAAAAGCTACTGATGCAATAAAAATTTTAAAATGCAAGACTTTCACTTTGAACATTTTAATGGGAAACTCTTACAATTAAGAGGCAAGCAGTTTAATTCAAAACTCATACGCTAAGTCCCTTGGACAAACAATACAGTCTGTGACACCAAGGTGTTCTATTTAGCAACTTTATGATATATCCTCACAAATCAGAGGGACAGGCAATGTACACTCCCTTCACATATTAAGTGCATGTAGTATATATCGGGAAGGGATTTAACTGAAAGACGGAGTTAGAGGTCAGTGTTTGGTCAAACTATAGGCTCTATGGTGGAGGGTTACAGTGAAGACAGCACAAACCAGAAACCTAGAAGCACTACATACAAACAGCTAAAGGCAAGAAGGCACATGTGTGATGGGAAGCTACAAAGGAGTGGACTGAGAGTCTCTGAGAGATTAAAATGAATACTGAACAGTGGCCTGATTGATAAGGTTGGCTTAGTGCAGGCTGTGGACACTGACAACTAACCTAAAGGAAGGGCTAAGTCCTGAGGAAGCAGTGCATGAGCCTAAGTGGCATCTGATTTTTGTGCAAAGGGGGACAGAGCTGCCATCTCAACAATGCAACACATTGACCTCTGTTGAAACCCTGGGCAGATAGCTACAGGGTTACACATCTGGGTCCATTGATCTCCTTGGACTGTTTTTCTCACAATGCTCTGCTGCCTTTCCTTTACAACTTTATAACATGTGAAGACCTGACTCCATAACTTACCATTTCTCCAATTGTCATCTGCTGTTCATGATGTCACTTATTTCTGAAAAAATTTAATTCAATTGGATATATATATTCATTCTTGTTACTGGCCTGCTACCTGCCTAATCACGAAAAAGAAGAAGAAATGAGTCATTTTCAGGACACTGCAGTCACAGAGACATGGATTCTCCTTGATCAAGGTTCCAATCTCCTGGATTGCATCATCTGGTAAGTGCGTGAGAAGTATTTGTTCTTTTCACACATAAAATCCTGTTCACCAAAATCAGTGAGTGCACAGTGCACCCTTCAGGTGCAGACCTGACCTATTAGACTGAGAATAAATTTTAACAAACATCCATGCTCAGTGGAATCCAAACATCACATCTGTCTTCCCAAGTGGAGGATATTTATACTCATTAAATTGCAGATATTACTAAAATACCTAAATACTGAAGGGAAACACAGGGTGGCTGGTGCCATTGTGCCGTCCTTAGGTGATGCTCCCACAGGTCCTCTGAATGCACGAAAGGGAAAGTACTGACCTCTACCTTCATCCACTCAGCAATTCCTTGTTTGAATCCTATTGACTTCTTAGTATTACTTCTCAGATTCCATGTTGTTTTTTCTTCTCTTTTACTAGGGACTTGGTATTATGTCGGTAAGTCACTCACTACAGTAATCTATCACCCCAATCTCTTAGAATCTCTACGTTTATTTGCTATAGAGATAATGAAGTCTTGAGGGAGAGACGTAAAGGAGTCATCCCATTTAAAATGGACTTACCACCTTCTCTGTACACTTTCCAGGTTGGGGTCTCTGTGTTAGTGTTTGTAGCCTACAAGAAGATGATGCTTTTCTAATGAGGGTTCCAAACACAGATCTATAGCTATGACAGTCATTTCATTGATACGGATAAGAGTACTGAGTTTTCCTCTTGGCTCGGGACATATCTACTCTTAGGGTTTTGGCTGCATTAGCAGTTTCAGGCCTGGCTTCCATCACATAGAGTGTGTCTGAAATAGAATCAGGAAATAGAATTATTTCCATAATATGTGTTCCACTACTGTACCAGAACATCTTACGAGCCAGTAACTGGTTTACTTTGCAGGATTTGTAGCTTTGGGATAACCATGTTTGCATTTCTGTTCTGAAATCATGCAGACTACTTTACGTATCATGAATGCTACTTGGTAGGTGTGAAGCTTAATAGATAAGGTTTTTCTTGTGTTTATAGAGTAAATACACTTATTTTTTATAGGAATCTATTAAGATTTTTACGAATGGTAGAGGCATCATTTTCAGCTAAATGATGATGATCATTGATTTATGCCATGTTTTAAATTTCAGGAGGTATGATTTATGAATGGATGTTTTTATTCTCTATGCTATAGGAGTAATGTTCAGGAAGTACCATTCTGCACAACGAAGTCAAACATATTTCCTATTTTCTCATCTCCCACATCTGTGGTATGAAGTCTTATGTTTTGTTCCATGATGCATGTGGCATTGACTTTTGTGCTTGTTCTGTGTAATGGACCAAGTTTCTGTCTTCTCCATGAAGCTGTCTCTATTCATCAGTATAATTTGTTAACGTGCTGTCAATTCCCCATATACCATGGATTTATTTTTAATTTTTATTTTTTAATTAATTAGTCAATTAATATATACTTTCCTTCAATCTCTTCTCTAAATTTTGGCTTCATATTTCCTGCTATAAATATTTTTGTTTCCCC
Organism: Rattus norvegicus; assembly: GCF_021556685.1. Lineage (NCBI taxonomy): Eukaryota > Metazoa > Chordata > Mammalia > Rodentia > Muridae > Rattus > Rattus norvegicus. The sequence continues at coordinate 24,458,471 of NC_141549.1, forward strand.
TTCTAAGAAATACTGACACATACACATTTTGGTTGTCCTTCTTCTTGAGCTTTATGTGATCTGTGGATTGCACCTTGGCTCATCTGAGCTTTGGGGCTACTATTCACTTATCAGTGAGTGCACACCATCTGTGTTATTTTCTGATAGGGTCACCTCACTCAAGATATTTTCTAGTTCCATCCTTTTGCCTATGAATTTCATGAAGTCATTGTCTTTTTAATAGCTGAGTAGTACTGCGTTTGTGTAATTGAACCACATTTTCTGTATCCATTCTTTTGTTGATGGACTTCTGGGTTCTTTCCAGATTCTAGCTATTAAAAATAAGGCTTCTATGGACTTACTGGAGCATGTTTGTCTGTTATATGTTGGAGCATCTATTGATTCTATGCCCAGGAATGAGTATACCTGGGTCCTCAGGTAGTACTATGTCCAATTTTCTGAGGAAACTCTCAACTGATTTCCAGAGCAGTTGTACTGGCTTGCTATCCAAGTAACAGTGGAGGAGTGTTCCTCTTTCTCCACATCCTTGCCAGCATCTGTCATCACCGGAGTTTTTGTTCTTAGCCATGCTGAGGGGTGTGAGGAGGAATCTCAGCATTGTTTTGATTTCCATTCCCCTGATGACTAAGGTTGTTGAACATTTCTATAGGTACTTCACAGCCATTCAATATTCCTCAGCTTAGGACTTTAGTTGTGTGAACAGACACCATGGCCAAGGCAACTCTTAAAAGGACACCATTTCATTAGGGCTGGTTTACAGCTTCAGAGGTTCAGACCTGTTATCATCACAGCAGGATCACTGCAGCCACCAATCAGACATGGTGAAGGCGGGTCTGAGAGCTGTAGATCTTCATCTGGATGGTCCTACAGAATACTGCCTTCTAGGCAGCTAGGATGAGTGTGTTAAACCCCTTACACACAGTCGCACACCTACTCCAACAGGGCCACACCTACTCCAACAGGACCATGCTTCTAATAGTGCCACCCCTGAGCCAAGGAAATATAAACCATCACATCCAACTCCACCATATTAATCCTTCTGACCTAGGAGCGTGGGGCCTTTCCATGTTACTGTATCTTCTTCTGTTAATTTACATTAAGTTTAGAGTCTTTAACTGTACAAGTCATTCAATTCCTTGGTTATATTTAATCTATAATATCTGTGAGAATCTGTTAGTTTGCTTATTTGCAGAGTGTGCTGGGTATTTGGATTTAAGAAACTAACTTGGTTTGATGCATTGCTTTTCCTCTAATACAATGCTGAACAATTGAATAGCTGCAGGGGAATTTTGGTGGAGGCTTTAGAGTCTTTTGTGTATATCAACCACCCAGGCCTAAATAAAGTGACATTGGCTTCATTCTTTCAAGGGTGTACATCTATCTCATTCACTTGTGCTCTTATTCTAGCTAAGACTTCAATGATTTTATTGAACAGGGGAAGATCAAATATACTTTTCACATTTCTGATTTCTGATTTAGTGTGAATGCTTGGGCATATATATTTTAGAATGATATTTGCTGTGTACCATTCTTATCTTGTCTTTATTATATTGAACTGTATCCTGGGTCTGATGGTTTATATGTGTGAAGCCCAGGGAATAGCAATATTCCAAGTTGTGACCATGTTGGAATGTGTGTCACTGAGGTGTGGGCTTTAGGACCCTGATCCTAGCTGCATGGGAGTCAGTCTTAAACTAACAGCCTTCACATAAAGATGTAGTCTCTCAGCTCCTCCTGCACCATGTCTCCCTGGATGCCACCATACCCCTACCTTGATGATAATCAAGTGAACCTCTGAACACATAAACCAGCCCCAATTAAACGTTGTCCTTCATAAGATTTGTCTTGGTCATGGTGTCTATTCACAGCAGTAATACCCTAACTAGGACACTGGGTATCCCTATTCTCTCAAGGATGTCTTTCAATACTAACGTTGAATAATTTCAAAACCATTTTACCTCTCCTCAGTTGGTCATGTAGACTCTGACTTTAATAATGCAATAAATAATATTTAATCCTCTAAATAGACAAGATCTTATCTGCATCTCTAGGATCATGAGAGCTTTATAATGGTGAATTATCATTTTGATGTAGATATGAATAATTTCTTAAAGGGTTATACTGACAATTTTACATCTACAAAGATCCAAAGAATTTTTAATTAGTAAATAAATTAATCAATTTTACACTCTAGATATTATTCCCCTCCTGGCCCATTCCCCAAGAATTCTGGATCCCATAACCCCCTGCCAATTCTACTGGGGATATCCACACCCACAAAACGTCTAAACTTCCTGGGGCCTCCAATCTCTTGAGGATTAGTGGCATCTTCTGTGACAGAAGCCTGACCAAGGGGTCCTCTGCTATATATTACATATACTTTTGTTTTATTTTTTATATTTTTATTCACTTTATATCTCAATCATTGCCCCCTCTGAGACCATCCTAACACCATTCTTCCTTCCATCCCACCTCTCCTCCTCCTCTAAGAGGTTGAACTCCCCAGCCCCGTGAGTATTCCCGCACCTTGCCACATCAAGAAACAGCAGGATTACGTTCATCCACTCCTACTGAGTCTAGAAAAAGTATCAGATTTCACAGACAAGAAAAGGCTTTAAAAAGAGCTCCCACCCCACTTTTAGCACTGGAAATAAAGAGTGAGCTGCACATCTTCAACAAATGTGTGTCAGACAAGGTCTGCTTCATGTACTACATTGTTCAGTCTCTGAGAGGTCCCAAAGGTTCAGTTTAGATGACTCTGTTGGTATTCTGTGTAGTTGATGTTCTGTTCCAGGCCCTCACTCATTCCCCTAACTCTCCCATAAGAGTCTGTAGGCATGATACAATGTTTCACTATGGGTTTCTGAATCTGTTTCAGTCAGCTGCTAGGTAGAATCTGTCAGCGGAGGGTTAAGTGATTCCTTTGTCTTCTAGTATAACAAAGTATCATTAATATTGTCAGGAACTTTTACTTGCCTGTGGATGGGTCTAAATTTAGGACCTTTATAGGTTGTCCATTCCCATAGTCTCTGCTCCACATTTCTCTCTGCATTTCTTGTAGGAAGGATAAACTTGGGGTCAAAAGTTTTGTGTCTTCTTGTGGGTTGTTGTCCTTATATTCCCACTGGAGTTCCTGTGTGGCTACAGAAGTGGCATCTTCAGTTTCCATATCCCCACTGCCAGGAGTATCAGCTAATGTCACCACTATTTACCGTGGGAAATGTCCCACTCCAGGTGTCTGGTACATCCTCAAGATGTTCCCACCTTTCGCACCCCCCAACTCTGTCTCTCTCTGCCTCTGTCTGTCTCTCTCTGTCTCTCTGTCTCTGTCTCTGTCTCTGTCTCTCTCTCTCTCTCTCTCTCTCTCTCTCTCTCTCTCTCTCTCTCTCTTATTCTCTCTCTCTCTCTCCCTCTCTCCAGCTATAGGTTTTCATTTACACTTCTGGTTCTCCAGCCCTCTCTTCTGTCTCTCCTCAAACTTCATACTCAACTCATTCCCTATTCCTCTTCCTATCCCTCTCTCACTCAGTTCTCTCCCTACATATTTCTCCTATGACTATTTTATTCCTCCTCCTAAGTGAGAATCAGGTATTTTATATTGAGCTTTCCTTCATATTCAGTATCTTTCTGTATATACGGTATATTATGATTACACTATAATTTTGACTAATAAGCACTTATAAGTCAGTACATTCAATGCATGTTTTTGGGTGTGGGTTACCTAACTCAGGATGATATTCTCAATTTCCACCTATTTGCTTGCAAAATTCAAGATGTCTTTGTTTTTCATAGGTGAATAGTATTCTACAGTGCAAATGTACCACATTATTTTTTATCCATCCTTGTTTTAGGGGCAATTGAATTGTTTCTAGTTTATGGGTATTATGAACAAAGCTACTATGATCATAGTTGAGCAAGTGTCCCTGTTGTATAGTAGGTAACTGTTTGTGAAAATGCCTAGGAGTGGTATAGCTAGGTCTTGAGGTAAAATTATTTTGAGTATTCAGAGAAAACGCCAAACTAATTTTCCAAATTGATTGTACAAATTTCTACTCCAGCAACAATGAAAAAATCTTTTCTGTGCTCCACATCCTTACCAGCATGTACTATCACTTGAAATTATGGACTTAGCCTTTCTAACAGTGTATATGAAATCTCAGCATCATTTTGATTCTCATTTCAAAGATGGATAAGGACTTTGAAGATTTCTTTAAGTGCTTCTTGGCCATTTGAAATTCCTTTGTTGAGAATTCTCTGCTTATCTTTGTACCCCAATTTTAATTGATAAACCCAGGGACCCGAAAGCCTGACCTGGGAGGGCTTAAGAAGTAGTGCTCTCTTGAAGAGCTCCAACTGCCATGGACAAAAACAAAGCAAAATTACACCATAAAATAGGGAAAATCAATGTGGGGCTTAGAGGAATGACTCAATGTTGATAAGGGTTGGTTGCATTTTCCAACAACCTATTTCTATTCTCAGAATCATCCAGTGCCTAAGAGCACTTACATCTCTGGGACCTGAACCTCTCTTCTGGACACTATAGGTGCAACATAGGTGGTAAAAACAGACACCCATGGGTATGTATGTATTATTTTGATATTTGACCTGTATAGATACTTAGCATGTATTTCTGTGCACCAAATGAATGTAGTGTCTGTAGCATCCAGAATAGAATTCCACATCCCCTTCAAACTGTAGTTACACACAGTTGAAGGCCAAAATTTACAGCTGCATATTAGACTCAGGTCTCCTGGAAGTGCAGTTAGCCACTGCTCTTAACGACTGAGCCATATCTCTAGACCTAAAAATATTACAAACGATAAAATACTATAGAATCAATTTTTAAAGTGCACTGAAAATCTCAGAGTTGCAACAGAGTGTAGGGGGATGCAATTGTTGCAACCAAAGTAACAACAAAGAAGTTCTAGACTCATAAACAGTGAATTTAGAAGGAGAGAACTATTTTCTTGATCAGTAAGCATGAAAGAGTAGGAATTAGGTGGACCTTGCTCTCCTACAGGATTAAGAATGGAAAAAGAGTCAGTTTTAGAATTCAGAAGACAAAATTCTCTTCAACATAGAACATGGAATGTTTTGAGGTCACTTACCATCTTCTAAATTTCCACAGACATCTTCTTCTTTAAACTGCCCTCAGAAAATATTTAGCTCCATTGATTTCCAGTTTTTATAGGAATAGCCCTCTACTCTTTTTCATTTCATTCGTAAGATTTTTTATTTACATATGAAATGATTCCCCTCCAGAAAACCTCAGCCCATCACATCACCCCACACCATGCCTCCATAAGGGCACTCCCCACACTCCCACCCACTCCCACCTGCTTCCCTGTCCTGGCATTCTCCTTCACTGGGGCACTGTGTCTTCACAGGACCACAGGCCTCCCTTCCCATTGATGCCCAACAAGGTCCATCTTCTGCTCCATATTCTGCTGGAGCCAGGGGTTGCTCCATGTGTATGCTTTACTTGGAGCTTTAGTCCCTGGAAGCTCTGCGGTATCTGGTTGGTTGACATTGTTTTTCTTCCTATGGGGTCCTTTCTCTAACTCCTCCATTGTGGTCCCACTTCTCAGTCCAATGGTTTGTTGAGAACATTGCCTCTAAATTTCTCAGGCTCTGGCAGAGCCTGTCAGATGACACCTATATCAGGCTCCTGTCAGCATGCACCTCTTGGCATCCCCAAGAGTGCCTGAGTTTGGTGACTGCATGTGGGATGGATCCCCTTATGTTGCACTCTCTGGATGGCCTTTCCTTCAGTCTCTGCTTCACACTTTGTATTCCCTCCTATGACTATTTTATACTCCCTTTGTGTAGGTGTGTGTGTGTGTGTGTGTGTGTGTGTGTGTGTGTCTTTCATTCAGGAATGTAAACAATTGAGGCACGCTGTAAACCTCTCACTGGGATTTATTAAATAAATATTAATTCTATGTTCATATTGTGTAAACAGTTGTGTTTATATCCTTGGTAAACTGTGATCATATTCACAATGAGGCATTTCCTTTCATTTTTCTGACGTTTCTTGTTGCTATTGTCAATATAATTGAAATAAGGTGAGGTTGGACTCTTGAATGGACACACAAGGCAAGGCCTTGTTTTCACACTCTTCTGCTTTATCAGGAGCTCTGAAGAATTAGCTACCGTATGCAGAAAAACCGTGGACTAAACCCTTCTGAAAATGTGCTGTCAACAGAAACAAAATCCTGCGCTTCCTTCACTACATGATTTTTATAAAGCTATTAGAATAAATTGATGAAGTTCATCATCACAAACATCTCCCCATTTGATTTCAAGCAGGCATGGTAACAGGATCGGCTCTGCATGGCAAACCTGAGGTCTGAATGATGTAGGAGAGGAGCCGGAGGCAGAGATGGATCTTTGGTATCAGCATGATTTATTGTGTGCTGTCTCCCAGGTTTATCATGTCCCTGTTTATGTTGTGAGTGTGTGGGGGTTGTGGGTTTTTGAACATTTCTATGTTTAATATTTAATTGAATACTGTTGATATTTACTTTGTATAATTGACAGACTGTGTGAATCTTCTCTTGATAACTGACAGACTATTGGAAATTCCTATGCACAATTGGCTTGCTGTGGTCATTTCCTATGCATGCATGGCATGCACTTAGTTTTTCCTATGGATGACTCTCAAGCAATGTGTGTGTCCTCTAGATGACTAACAGACTGTGTGTGTTTCCAATAGATAACTGAAAGGCTGTTGACTTTCTCTGTGGATTTTCAGAGGATATGGGCATTTTTTAGAAATGGTTCTAAGGCTGTGGGCAATTCCTATGGGTGTTTGATAGGCTGCAGGTTTTTCCCGCAGATGGTTGCCAGGTTGGGGGTCTGCCATGTAGGTGACAATCAGGCTGTATCTCCTTCCTACGGATGATTGACATGTTGTAGGTGTTTCCTATGAATGCCTGACAGGTTGTGGGTACTTTCTATGGATGATTTGCAGGTAGCAGTCAGCTAATATGGATGACTGACTGGAAGGCTGTGCATGTTTGCTATGCATATTGAACAATTGTAGATGTGTACTATGTATGGTTGACAGGCGTTGGGTGTTCCTTATGAATGATGGACAGGGTGTGGGTATTTCCTGTGAATGACTGACATAGTGTGGGCTTGTACTTTGGACAAGTGACAAAGTTGGTATGTGTTTCCTACGGTTGAGAGACAGGCTGTTGACTCTACCTATGAATATTTGACATGCTCTAAGATATGGTATGAAAGACTGACAAGCTGTGGGTCTCTCCATTGAATGAGAGGCTATGGGAGTTTCTAATGAATGACTAACAGGCTCTGAGGGGTTTGTATATAACTTTGTGGGCATGTCCTGTGGGTGATTAATAGACTATGGCCATTTGTTAGGTCTGATTGACAGACTGTGATAATTTCTTCTGGGTGACTGACAGGTTTTGTGAGTTGCTGATAGATGATTGACAGGATGAGGGGGTTTCCAGTGGATGACTGACAGGACATGGGCAATTCTTATGGATGGTTGCCAGGCTGTGGGCTTTTCCTTTGGATAATTAACAGGCTATGTAGGTTTTAGGGACAGATTTTTGATAACCTGTATGACTTGTGGGTGACTGACATGTTGTGGGTCTTATGCTAGAAGACTGACACAACATAGGCATGACCTACAGATGCAGATCTACAGACTATTTGTATCTCCATAAATTTTAGCAACAAATGAAAAATTGAAACCCCCAGTCACCAATACTTTGACTCTTTTCATTTCCAAATTTCATTTTTTTACACCCACGATTAAGGTTTCCATATTTGCTGCCATTAGGATCACCACATACTGCTTAGGTAATAGATAAAGTATCCATGGTAACACAGGGGCTAAAAGGTAGTAAAGCAGGACCTCAGGCTTTGTGGTAAAATGGTCGATGTGTCCCTGAACTTACAACAAATTGGGTAAATATAAATACAAGGAGATAACCTATGGCATCCAATCTCCTATACATGAGAGTCCAAAAGGTTTCAGCAAAAAGAAACGAGGTTTCCAAATAGCAAAGTTCATTTCATGTTATATTTACATTCATATAATGTTAGGAAGCTTGACTGGGCAGAGGAATGTAAAGGTTGAGGAATGGGAAGATCTTGAGATATATTAGAATGTGTATTATACACAATAGATATTTAAGTTACATGTGGGGAATAAATGGACTGACAGAATGAAAAAGTAAAGTTGGACAAGTCAGAGTTTTAAAGAAAATATTCAATAAGCAAAAGAATATTTTCAAAATATAATTCATTCTTGCATTATTTACATGAAGCTCTACCTTAACAACTAATTAACACCCTAAAATAACAAAATGATCAAGAAGCATGTGGACTTCAGAAAATATGCTGGTGTATCATCAATTCTCCTTCAAGCAAAAAAATAGGAAATGAGAATGAGAGTGTAGATCCCTAATCTCAAATCCCGTGGGGAAGAGAGCTGAAAACTGAGAAGTGCAGAACATCCTGAAACCGCAGGACACTTCTGCTCACCTCTGCCCACATCCCTGGTCAGACAGGAAACTGCATAGTTCCTCTGGACACAGTAATATAGAAACTGTTAGCAGCAGGTACCTGCAGTTCTAGTCGGTGCCCAGAACTGAACTGAATGAGTCAAACAGCTCCCTGCTCCCAAATCCTGTGGGGGAGAGAGCTGGACCCTCAGAAGTGAGGACACTCCTGAGAAATCAAAGGAGACTACCCTCTGCCCACATTCCCAGCCCAAGAGGGAATGGTCTAGTGTCATCTCTGCCTGCTGGGTGCAGGGACATAGGAGCAATCGGGGGTGGGGGATCCTTCCAATTCCTACCTGTGCCAAGAGCTCAAAGACAGTCACCAGGAGCACCTCCATACCTGAGAGCAGAGCACCTCTTCCCAGAAATGGCTGAAAGAAAACAGGAAAACAATTCCACCTGAGTGCTGACACTGAGGCCCGTTGAAAGAACAAAAAAACAAGAATAGCAAAAACTATACTCAACAATGAAAGAACTTCCTGGGGAATCACCATCCCTCACCACAAACAGTATTACAGAGCAATAGTCATAAAAACTGTATGGTATTGGTACAGAGACCTGCAGATAGATCAGCGAAATAAAACTGAAAATCCAGAAATGTTTCCACACACCGTTGGTCACTTAATCTTTGAAAAAGGAGCTAAAATTATCCAATGGAAAAAAAGCGTTTTCAACATGTGGTTCTAGATCAATGGAGGACAGCATGTAGAAGAATGCAAATAGTTACGTTCTTTTTTATTAATCTTTTATTAGATATGTTTCTTTATTTACATTTTAAAAGTTATTCCCCTTCCCAGTTTCCGGTCCATCTGCCCCCATCCCCTCCAATATCCTCCCCCATATGGGTATTACCCCATACATTCCCCTTACTGCCCCCCCACATACCCCTGCACTGGGAGTCCAACCTTCGGAGGACCAAGGGCTTTGGGTCCATTCTTATCTCCCTATACAAACCTTAAGTCCACATGGATCAAGGACCTCCAAATCAAACCACATGCACTGAAAGTAACAGAAGAAAAAGTAGGGAACTGTCTCAAACACGTGAGAACTGGGAAAAATTTCCTGAACAAAACACCAATGGTTTATGCTCTAAGATCAAGAATCAACAAATGGGATTTCATAAAACTACAAAGCTTCTATGAGGCAAAGGACACTGTTGTTAGGACAAAATAGAAATCGACAAATTGGGAAAAGATCTTTACCAATACTACATCTGATACAGGGCTAATATCAAAAATATAGAAAGAACTCAAGAACTTATGTTCCAGAGAGCCAAATAACACTATCAAAAACTGGGGTACAGAGCTAAACAAAAATTCAAAGGTGAGGAATATCGAATGGGTGAGAAGCACCTTAGGAAATGTTCAACATCCTTAGTCATCAGGGCAATGCAAATCAAAACAACCCTACAATTTCACCTCACACTAGTCAGAATGGCTAGGATAAAATCTCAGGTGACAGTAGATGCTGGTGAGGATGTGGACAAAGAGGAACACTCCTCCATTGTTGGTAGGATTGCAAACTGGTACAACGAATTTGGAAATCAGTCTGGAGGTTCCTCAGAAAATTGAACATTCCACTACCTGAGGACCCAGCTACCCCTCTCCTGGGCAAAGACCCAAATGGTGCTCCACATATAACAAAGACACATGCTCCACTATGTTCATAGCAGACTTATTTATAATAGCCAGAAGCTGGAAAGAACCCAGATGCCCTTCAACAGAGGAATGGATACAGAAAATGTGGTACATCTACACAACGGAGTACTACTCAACTATATGATTTCATGAAATTCAGAGGCAAATGGATGGAACTGGAAAATATCAACCTGAGTGAGGGAACCCATTCACAGGAAAACACACATGGTCTACACTCAGTGATAATTGTATGTTAGCCCAAAAGATCAAATTACCCAAGATGCAATCCCCACACTCCATGAAGTTCAAGAAGGATGACCAAAATTCAGATGCTTGCAATCCTTCTTAAAATGGGGAACAAAAATATTCATAGGAAGGTATATGGAGGCAAACTTTACAGCAGACACTCAAGAAACGGCCATTCCGAGCCTGCCCAACATGTGCCCCATATATATATATATATATATATATATATATATATATATATATATATATATAGAAATACACACACACAGAGAGAGACAGAGAGAGAGAGACAGAGAGAGAGAGAGAGAGAGAGAGAGAGCCACCAAAACTAGGTGAGACTGATGAAGCTAAGAAGAGCATGATGACAGGAACCGGATATAGGTCTCTCCTGAGAGACACGAGCTGAGCATGTCAAATACATAGGTAAACAATAGCAGCAACCTACTCAACTGAGAATGGGGCACCCTTGGGAAAATTACAGAAGGGACTGAAAGATCTGAAGGTTCTTGAAACCTCATAACAATACCAAGGCCTACCATCCAGAGCTTCCAGGGACTAAATCACTACCCAAAGACTTTACATAGACAGTCCCAGGACTCCAACTGCATATGTTGCAGAGTTGGAATATCATTTTTGGGCACCAGTGGAAGGGGAAGTCCTTGGTCCTGCCAAGGATGGACCCCAGAGCGGGGAAATGTCGAAGGCATAGAAAGGGGGAGTGAATGGGATGGCCACAGTTATGATGAAGGAGGAGGGGATAGGAGGCTTACAAACAGGAAAATGGGAAAGGAATGTACATTTGAACATAAATAAATATATCCAATTAAAAAGAAGAAAAAGAAAACGGACTGAAGGAGCTGAAGGGGCTTTCAATCCCATAGGAATAACAACAACATCAACCATCCAGACCCTCCAGAGTTCCCAGAGACTAAACCATCAACCACTAAGCCACTACCCAAAGACTATATACATGGACTGACCCTGGTCTCCAACTGCATAGGTAGCAATGAATAGCCTAGTAGGGCACCGGTGGAAGGGGAAGCCCTTGGTGCTGCCAAGACCTAATGCCCAGGGAACAGGATTGTTGTGGGGAGGGTTGTAAGGAGAGGAGGATGGAAAGGGAAACACCCATATAGAAGGGGAGGGGAAGGGGTTAGGGGGATGTTTGCTTGGAAACCAGGAAAGGTAATAACAATTGAAATGTAAATAAGAAATACTCAAGTTGAGGAAACAGACCAGATAAACAGTTCTCTGCACCCAAATCCTGAGGGAGGGAAAGCTAAAACTACAGAGAGGCAGACACGCCCGGGAAACCAGAAGAGACTGCACTCTGCACACATCCAGACGCCAGAGGAAAACACCAAACGCCATCTGGAACCCTGGTGCACAAGGGCTCCCGGAAAGAGCGGCGCAGATCTCCTCGGTTGCTGCCGCCGCGGAGAGGACTTAGGCAGTACCCCACGAGCACACTTGAGCCTCGGAACCTCAGGTAGGACCAACTTTTCCCCTGCAAGTGACCTGCCTGCTGAACTCAAGACACAGGCCCACAGGAACAGCTGAAGACCTATAGAGAGGAAAAACTACACGCCGGAAAGCAGAACACTCTGTCCCCATAACTGGCTGAAAGAAAATAGGAAAACCGGTCTACAGCACTCCTGACACACAGGCTTATAGGACAGTCTAGCCACTGTCAGAAATAGCAGAACAAAGTAACACTAGAGATAATCTGATGGCGGGAGGCAAGCACAGGAACCCAAGCAACAGAAACCAAGACTACATGGCATCATCGGAGCCCAATTCTCCCACCAAAATAAACATGGAATATCCAAACACACCAGAAAAGCAAGATCTAGTTTCAAAATCATATTTGATCATGATGCTGGAGGACTTCAAGAAAGACGTGAAGAACTCCCTTAGAGAACAAGTAGAAGCCTACAGAGAGGAATCGCAAAAATGCCTGAAAGAATTCCAGGAAAACACAATCAAACAGTTGAAGGAATTAAAAATGGAAATAGAAGCAATCAAGAAAGAACACATGGAAACAACCCTGGATATAGAAAATCAAAAAAAGAGACAAGGAGCTGTAGATAGAAGCCTCGCCAACAGAATACAAGAGATGGAAGAGAGAATCTTGGGAGCAGAAGATTCCCTAGAAATCATTGACCCAACTGTCAAAGATAATGTAAAGAGGAAAAAGCTACTGGTCCAAAACATACAGGAAATCCAGGACTCGATGAGAAGATCAAACCTAAGGATAATAGGTATAGAAGAGAGTGAAGGCTCCCAGCTCAAAGGACCAGTAAATATCTTCAACAAAATCATAGAAGAAAACTTCCCTAACCTAAAAAAAGAGATACCCATAGGCATACAACAAGCCTACAGAACTCCAAATAGATTGGACCAGAAAAGAAACACCTCCTATCACATAATAGTCAAAACACCAAACGCACAAAATAAAGAAAGAATATTAAAAGCAGTAAGGGGAGAAGGTCAAGTAACATATAAAGTCAGACCTATCAGAATCACACCAGACTTTTCGCCAGAAACTATGAAGGCCAGAAGATCCTGGACAGATGTCATACAGACCCTAAGAGAACACAAGTGCCAGCCCAGGTTACTGTATCCTGCAAAACTCTCAATTAACATAGATGGAGAAACCAAGATAATCCATGACAAAACCAAATTTACACAATATCTTTCTACAAATCCAGCACTACAAAGGATAATCAAGGGTAAAGCCCAACATAAGGAGGCAAGCTATACTCTGGAAGAAGCAAGAAACTAATCGTCTTGGCAACAAAACAAAGAGAAGAAAAGCACACAAACATAACCTCACATCCAAATATGAATATAACAGGAAGCAATAATCACTATTCCTTAGTATCTCTCAACATCAATGGCCTCAACTCCCCAATAAAAAGATATAGATTAACAAACTGGATACGCAACGAGGACCCTGTATTCTGCTGCCTACAGGAAACACACCTCAGAGAAAAAGACAGACACTACCTCAGAGTGAAAGGCTGGAAAACAACTTTCTAAGCAAATGGTCAGAAGAAGCAAGCTGGAGTAGCCATTCTAATATCAAATAAAATCAATTTTCAACTAAAATTCATCAAAAAAGATAAGGAAGGACACTTCATATTCATCAAAGGAAAAAACCACCAAGATGAACTCTCAATCCTAAATATCTATGCCCCAAATACAAGGGCACCTACATACGTAAAAGAAACCTTACTAAAGCTCAAAACACACATTGCACCTCACACAATAATAGTAGGAGATTTCAACACCCCACTCTCATCAATGGACAGATCATGGAAACAGAAATTACACAGAGACGTAGACAGACTAAGAGAAGTCATGAGCCAAATGGACTTAACAGATATTTATAGAACATTCTATCCTAAAGCAAAAGGATATACCTTCTTCTCAGCTCCTCATGGTACTTTCTCCAAATTGACCATATAGTTGGTCAAAAAACGGGCCTCAACAGGTACAGAAAGATAGAAATAATCCCATCCGTGCTATCGGACCCCCACGGCCTAAAACTGGTCTTCAATAACAATAAGGGAAGAATGCCCACATATACGTGGAAATTGAACAATGCTCTACTCAATGATAACCTAGTCAAGGAAGAAATAAAGAAAGAAATTAAAAACTTTTTAGAATTTAATGAAAATGAAGGTACAACATACCCAAACTTATGGGACACAATGAGGGTTGTGCTAATAGGAAAACTCATAGCGCTGAGTGCCTGCAGAAAGAAACAGGAAAGAGCATATGTCAGCAGCTTGACAGCACACCTAAAAGCTCTAGAGCAAAAAGAAGCAAATACACCCAGGAGGAGTAGAAGGCAAGAAATAATCAAACTCAGAGCTGAAATCAACCAAGTAGAAACAAAAAGGACCATAGAAAGTATCAACAGAACCGAAAGTTGGTTCTTTGAGAAAATCAACAAAATAGATAAACCCTTAGCCAGACTAATGAGAGGACCCAGAGAGTGTGTCCAAATTAACAAAATCCGAAATGAAAAGGGAGACATAACTACAGATTCAGAGGAAATTCAAAAAATCATCAGATCTTACTATAAAAGCCAATATTCAACAAAACTTGAAAATCTACAGGAAATGGACAAGTTCCTAGACAAATATCAGGTACCGAAGTTAAATCAGGAACAGATAAACCAGTTAAACAACCCCATAACTCCAAAGGAAATAGAAGCAGTCATTAAAGGTCTCCCAACCAAAAACAGCCCAGGTCCAGATGGGTTTAGTGCAGAATTCTATCAAACCTTCATAGAAGACCTCATACCAATATTATCCAAACTATTCCACAAAATTGAAACAGATGGATCACTCCCGAATTCCTTCTATGAAGCCACAATTACTCTTATACCTAAACCACACAAAGACCCAACAAAGAAAGAGAACTTCAGACCAATTTCCCTTATGAATATCAACGCAAAAATACTCAATAAAATTCTGAAAAACGGAATCCAAGAGCACATCAAAACAATCATCCACCATGATCATGTAGGCTTCATCCCAGGCATGCAGGGATGGTTTAATATACGGAAAACCATCAATGTGATCCATTATATAAACAAACTGAAAGAACAAAACCACATGATCATTTCATTAGACGCTGAGAAAGCATTTGACAAAATTCAACACCCCTTCATATTAAAAGTCATGGAAAGAATACGAATTCAAGGCCCATACCTGAACATAGTAAAAGCCATATGCAGCAAACCAGTTGCTAACATTAAACTAAATGGAGAGAAACTTGAAGCAATCCCACTAGAATCAGGGACTAGACAAGGCTGCCCACTCTCTCCCTACTTATTCAATATAGTTCTTGAAGTTCTAGCCAGAGCAATCAGACAACAAAAGGAGGTCAAGGGGATAGAGATGGGAAAAGAAGAAGTCAAAATATCACTATTTGCAGATGATATGATAGTATATTTAAGTGATCCCAAAAGTTATACCAGAGAACTACTAAAGCTGATAAACAACTTCAGCAAAGTGGCTGGGTATAAAATTAACTCAAATAAATCAGTTGCCTTCCTCTATACAAAAGAGAAACAAGCCGAAAAAGAAATTAGGGAAACGACACCCTTCATAATAGACCCAAATAATATAAAGTACCTCGGAGTGACTTTAACAAAGCAAGTAAAAGATCTGTACAATAAGAACTTCAAGACACTGAAGAAGGAAATTGAAGAAGACCTCTGAAGATGGAAAGATATCCCATGCTCATGGATTGGCAGGATTAATATAGTAAAAATGGCCATTTTACCAAAAGCGATCTACAGATTCAATGCAATCCCCATCAAAATACCAATCCAATTCTTCAAAGAGTTAGACAGAACAATTTGCAAATTCATCTGGAATAACAAAAAAACCAGGATAGCTAAAGTTATCCTCAACAATAAAAGGACTTCAGGGGGAATCACTATCCCTGAACTCAAGCAGTATTACAGAGCAATAGTGATAAAAAACTGCATGGTATTGGTACAGAGACAGACAGATAGACCAATGGAATAGAATTGAAAACCCAGAAATGAACCCACACACCTATGGTCACTTGATTTTCGACAAAGGAGCCAAAACCATCCAATGGAAAAAAGATAGCATTTTCAGCAAATGGTGCTGGTTCAACTGGAGGTCAACATATAGAAGAATGCAGATCAATCCATGCTTATCACCCTGTACAAAGCTTAAGTCCAAGTGGATCAAGGACCTCCACATCAAAGCAGACACACTCAAACTAATAGAAGAAAAACTAGGGAAGCATCTGGAACACATGGGCATTGGAAAAAATTTCCTGAACAAAATACCAATGGCTTACGCTCTAAGATCAAGAATCGACAAATGGGATCTCATAAAACTGCAAAGCTTCTATATGGCAAAGGACACTGTGGTTAGGACAAAACGGCAACCAACAGATTGGGAAAAGATCTTTACCAATCCTACAACAGATAGAGGCCCTATATCCAAAATATACAAAGAACTCAAGAAGTTAGACCGCAGGGAAACAAATAACCCTTTTAAAAAATGGGGCTCAGAGCTAAACAAAGAATTCACAGCTGAGGAATGCCGAATGGTGGAGAAACACCTAAAGAAATGTTCCACATCTTTAGTCATAAGGGAAATGCAAATCAAAACAACCCTGAGATTTCACCTCACACCAGTGAGAATAGCTAAGATCAAAAACTCAGGGGACAACAGATGCTGGCGAGGATGTGGAGAAAGAGGAACACTCCTCCATTGTTGGTGGGATTGCCAACTGGTACAACCATTCTGGAAATCAGTCTGGAGGATCCTCAGAAAATTGGACATTGAACTGCCTGAGGATCCAGCTATACCTCTCTTGGGCATATACCCAAAAGATGCCCCAACATATAACAAAGACACTTGCTCCACTATGTTCATTGCAGCCTTATTTATAATAGCCAGAAGCTGGGAAGAACCCAGATGCCCTTCAACAGAGGAATGGATACAGAAAATGTGGTACATCTACACAATGGAATATTACTCAGCTATAAAAAACAACGACTTTACGAAATTCGTAGGCAAATGGTTGGAACTGGAAAATATCATCCTGAGTGAGCTTACCCAAACACAGAAAGACATACATGGTATGCACTCACTGTTAAGTGGCTATTAGCCCAAATGCTTGAATTACCTTAGATGCCTAAAACAAATGAAACTCAAGACAGATGATCAAAATGTGAATGCTTCACTCCTTCTTTAAAAGGGGAACAAGAATACACTTGGCAGGGAATAGAGAGGCAAAGATTAAAACAGACACAGAAGGAACACCATTCAGAGCCTGCCCCACATGTGGCCCATACATATACAGCCATCCAATTAGACAAGACGAATGCAGCAAAGAAGTGCAGGCCGACAGGAGCCGGATGTATATCGCTCCTGAGAGACACAGCCAGAATACAGCAAATACAGGGGCGAATGCCAGCAGCAAACCACTGAACTGAGAACGGGACCCCTGTTGAAGGAATCAGAGAAAGAACTCGAAGAGCTTGAAGGAGCTCGATACCCCTTATGAACAACAATGCCAATCAACCAGAGCTTCCAGGGACTAAGCCACTACCTAAAGACTATACATGGACTGACCCTGGACTCTGACCTCATAGGTAGCAATGAATATTCTAGTAAGATCACCAGTGGAAGGGGAAGCCCTTGGTCCTGCTAAGACTGAACCCCCAGTGAACGTGATTGTTGGGGGGAGGGCAGTAATGGGGGGAGGGTGGGGAGGGGAACACCCATAAAGAAGGGGAGGGGGAGGGATTAGGGGGATGTTTGCCTGGAAACCGGGAAAGGGAATAACACTCGAAATGTAAATAAGAAACACTCAAGTTAATAAAAAAAAAAAAGAAAAAAAAATTACAACAGAAAAAAAAAACAAAAAAACAAAAAAAAACGTTGACTAATCGAAAAAAAAAGAAATACTCAAGTTAATAAAGATGAAAAAATTATTAAAAAATTCCAAAAAAAGGAAATAAGAAATAACCAATTTAATAAAGATGGAGAAAAGGAACAAAAACACACACGATCATTTCCTTATATGCTGAGAAAATATTTGAAATAATTAATCAACCTTGATTATAAATGTCCTGGAAATGTCAGCAATCAAGGTCCATAACTAAACATAGTAAAACCATGTACAGCAAACCAGTAACTAACACCAAACTAAATGGAAAGGAACTTGAAGCAATCCCACCAAAATCAGGGACTAGATAAGGCTGTCTACTCTCTAACTACTTATTCAATATAGTACTGGAAGTCCTAGCCAAAGCAATCAGACAACAAAAGGAGGTCAAAGGGATACAAATTGGAAGGGAAGAAGTCAAAATATCACTATTTGCAGATGATATGATAGTATATTTAAGTGACCCCAAAAGTTCCACCAGAGAACTACTAAACCTGACAACAACTTTAGCAAAGTGTTGGGTATAAAAATAATTCGAACGAATCAGTAGCCTTCCTCCACTCAAAGGATAAACAGGCTGAGAAAAAAAATTAGGGAAATGACACCCTTCAAAATAGTCCCAAATAATATAAACTAACTTGGTGTGACTTTAATGAAATAAATGAAAGATCTGTATGACAAGAACTTCAAGTCTCTGAAAAGACATTGAAGAAGATACCAGAAGATGGAACGGCCTCCCATTCTCATGGATTGGCCAGATTAATAGAGTAAAAATGGCCATTTTGCCAAAAGCAATCTACAGATTCACTGCAATCCCCATCAAAAATCCAACTTGATTCTTCAGAGATAGAAAGAGCAATTTACTAATTCATTTGGAATAAAAAAAAAAAAAACCAGGATAGCAAAACCTATACTCAACGATAAAAGAACTTCTGGGGGAATCATAATTCCTGACCTCAAGCAGTATTACAGAGCAATAGTGAAAAAAAGCTGTATTGTATAGTTACAGAGACAGTCAGACAGATCAGTGAAATATAATTGAAGACCCAGATCTGGACCCACACACCTTTGGTCACTTGATCTTTGACAAAGAGCAAAAACCATCCAATGGAAAAAAGATAGCATTTTCAACAAATGGTGCTGGTTCAATAGGTTAGCATGTAGAAGATACAAAAAAAATTCTTATCTCCCTGTACAAAGCTTAAGTCCAAGTGGATCACGAACATCAACTTCAAACCACATACACTGTAACTAATAGAAGAAAATGTGGGGAAGAGGCTCAAACACATGGACATTGGGGAAAATTTCCTGACAAAACAACAATGGTGTATGCTCTAAGATCAAGAATTGACAAATGGAACCTCATAAAACTGCAAAGCTTCTGCAATACAAACGACACTTTCAATAGGACAGAACAGCAACCAACAGATTTGCAAAAGATCTTTATCAATACTACATCTGATACAGGGCTAATATCCAAAATATACAAAAAAACCCCTAATAACTTAGACTCCAGAGAGACAAATAAATTTATTAAACAATAGGGTGCAGATGTAAACAAAGAATTCCCAGCTGAAGAATACTGAATGGCTGAGAATCACCTAAAGAAATGTTCAGCATACTTAGTCATCAGGGAAATGCAAATCAAAAAACACCCTGAGATTTCCACCTCACACTAGTCAGAATGGCTAAGATAAAAAACTCAGATGCTGGCCAGGATTTGGAAGGATTGCAGAATGGTACAACCACTCTGGAAATCAGTCTGGAGGTTCCTGAGAAAATTGGCATTGCATTACCTGAGAACCCAGCTATACCTCTCTTGGGCATATACCCAAAAGATGCCCTAAATATAACAAAGACACGTGCTCCACTATGTTCATAGCAGCCTTCTTTATAATAGCTAGAAGCTGGAAAGAACCCAGATGCCCTTCAACAGAGGAATAGATACAGAAAATGTGGTACATCTACACAATGGAATATTACTCAGCAATCAAAAACAATGACTTCATGAAATTTATAGGCAAATGGTTGGAACTGGAAAATATCATCCTGAGTGAGGTAACCCAATCACAGAAAAACACACATGGCATGCACTCATTGATAAGTGGCTATTAGAACAAAACCTTGAATTACTCTAGATGCAATCCACAGACCACATGAAGCTAAAAAAAAAACAATGAATAAAATACAGATGCTTCCATTCCTTCTTAAAATGGGATAACAAAAATATCCATAGGAGGAGGCAAAGTTTAGAGCAGAGACTGAAGGAACAGCCATTCAGAGCCTGGCCCACATGTGGCCCATACATATACAGCCACCAAAACTAGATTAGACTGATGAAGCTAAGAAGTGTGTGATGACAGGATATAGATGTCACCCTGAGAGACACAACCAGAGCATGTGAAATGCAGAGGTGAACACTAGCAGCAAACTACTGAATTGAGAACAGGACCCCCTTTCAGGAATTAGAGAAAGGACTGAAAGAGCTGAACGTGCTTGCAACCCCATAAGAACAACAATGCCAGAGATTCCAGGGACTAAACCACTACCCAAAGACTATATATGGACCCAGGGCTCCAACTGTATATGTATCAGAGAATACACTTGTTGGTCACCAGTGGAAGGGGAAGCCCTTGGTCCTAACCTGGTTGGACCCCCAGCTCAGGGGAATGTAGGGGTGGGTTGTAAGGGGGTGGATTCGTGGAGGGAGACCCTTACAGGGAAGGGGGAGGGCATTGGGTGTTTATGGACAGGAAACTGGGAAAGGGAATAACATTTTAAATGTTAAATAAAGAAATATATCCAATATAAAAGAAGAAGAAAAATAAGAAAAAGTTAAAGGAGGGGGAGGAGGAGCAGGAGGAGGAGCAGCAGTAGCAGCAGCAGCAGGAGCAACCTAAGCAGAAGCAGAAGATGCAGCCAAAGCAGCACTTGATGCAGCAGGCCAAGCCACAGCCGAAGAAATCGACACCGAAGCTGTCGATGCGGCTGAAGCCGCCGAAGCCAACGAAGTCGATGCTGAAACCACCGAAGCCGAAGCTGACCAAGAAGCCAACGCCGAAGCCAAAGCCGAAGCCGAAGCCGAAGCCGAAGCCAAAGCCGAGGCTGAGGCCGAGGCCGAAGCCGAAGACAAAGCCGAGGCAGAGGCCGAGGCCGAGGCCGAAGCCGAAGACAAAGCCGACGCCGAAGCCGAAGACAAAGCCGAGGCAGAGGCCGAAGACAAAGCCGAGGCAGAGGCCGAGGCCGAGGCCGAAGCCGAAGACAAAGCCGATGCCGAAGCCGAAGACAAAGCCTAAGCTGAAGGCGAGGCCGAGGCTGCCAAAGAAGCTGTCGAAGCTGATGGGGCCTACGCTGATGTGCCGGAAGTCGATGCCAACCAAGCCAGTGCCCACGAAGCCGATGCCGCTGAAGCCGATGGGGCCGAAGCTGCCTAAGTCGAAGCCGAAACTGAAGCTGAAGCCGAAGAAGAAGGGAAAGAAGAAGTGAAAGAAGAAGGCGAAGACAAAGCCAAGAAGAAGGGAAAGAAGCAAAAGAAGCCGAAGCCAAGGAGCCAACAAAGCCTAAGAAGCCGACGAAGCCGACAACTTCTAGGAAGAAGACGAAGACAAAGAAGACTGAGGAGGAGTAGGAGGAGGAGGAAGATTAGGAGGACGAGGATCACAGGAAGCGGGGGGAGGGGGGAGAGGGGAGGGTGAAGAGGAGAAGGAGGGGTAGGAAGAGACGACAACGATGAAGACAACGAAGACAACGACTAAGAAGAAGGTGAAGGAGAAGACAGAGTATAGAAGGCTAATATGCAATGTGTACAAAGAAACTCAGAAGTTTTGACTGCAGAGAATCAAATAACTCTAGTACAAAATGAGGTGCAGAGCTAAACAAAGAATTCTAAACTGAGGAATATCAAATGGCCCTGAAGTACCTAAGGAACTATTAAACATCCTTAATCATCAGCAAAAATCAAACTAAGAAAATGCTGAGATTTGACCCCACACCAGTCAGAATGGCTAAGAACAAAATCTAAGGTGACAACAAATGTTGACGAGGATGAGGAGAAAGAGGAACACTCCTCCACTGTAGGTGGGATTGCAACTCTGGAAATTACTTTGTAAGTTCCTCAGAATTCGGACATAGTACTACCTGAGGACCTAGCTATACAGCCTCCTGGGCATATACCCAAAAGGGGCGCCAACATATAACAAGGACACATACTCAGTTACATTCATAGCACCCTTACTTGTAATTGCCAGGGCTGGAAAGAACCCAGATGTCCCGCCATCTACAGAGTACACTGACAGACCCATGTCTTCAGGTGCATATGTAGCAGAGGACGGCCTTGTTGAGCACCAATGGGAGAAGAAGCCCTTGGTCTTGCCAAGGCTCTATCCTCTCCACAATGTAAGGGAATGCTAAGACAGGGAGGTAGGAAGGGGTGAGTATATGGGTGGGGGAAAACCCTCAGGGGGAGGGGCGATGAAATAGGGGTTCATGGATGGCAAACTAGGAAAGGGGATAACATTTGAAATGGAAATGAAAAATATCAAATAAAAATCCCCCCCAAGAAAATAATGAAGGGCTGTGGTGGTTGGTAAAGCTCAATTGGTAAAACTTTTGCCTTGAAAACCCGACTGTAGATGTGGGGATAAGGGGATCCCCAAAGCTACTTGCCTGCAAGTGTGAATATCAGTGCACTCCAAAGTAGTAAATCAATCACACCAGGGATGTGGGTGAGTGAGGTTTGTCTCCAGAACAGAGGGACCAGGGGTGGAACCCACAGGGAGGCCTGATGACCTGAGTTCAGGCCTCAGAAGCCACAATGTGGCAGAACAGAACTGTAAGTTGGCTCTGTCCTCTGACCAGTACACACTTAGCTCCACATGTGTGGGGGACAAGAAACTGAGAGGAAGACAATGGGAATCTCTGACCTTCACATGTATATCAGTGCAAAATCAAAGAACAGAAGGTCCTCACTCCCCTTCTGTGAGGGGAACATGGTCACAGTTCCTGTTCAATATGTCTTTTATCCATTAGCAAACAGGTAATGTTAATCTAATATTCATTATTGATATTGCCCTAAAGTTGACAATTTGTCTTATGATTAATTTTCCAGTGCTGTCTATTAACATTAATGCTCTATATATTAAGAAAGTCTTCATAGAATCAGGGGTTGTGGAGGGGGGATGGGAGAGGCAAGAAAGGGGATAACATTTGAAATGTAAATACATAAAATATCCAATAAAAAAGAAAAAAGAACAAAAATAACAAAAACAGGAAAAACAAAAAAAAATCTAGATAGGGGGCTTGGCAGTGACCAGCTCTAGTTTTGGTTTGAATAACACTCAGTTCTGATTGCTAAGACACACAGGGCAGCTCACAACTGTATATAGCTGCAGTCCCAGGGGAACCAGCACCAGGTTCTACCACACATGGTACACAGAAAATACACAGAGGCAAAACAATTGTGTGTGTGTGTGTGTGTGTGTGTGTGTGTGTGTGTGTGTGTGTGTTTGCCCACGTGCATGTGTGTGTCTGTATCTGTGTACCTTTTTGTATGTTTACACAACTTAAGTTATACATAAAAATAAAATTAGGTAGTTTCATTAAGGCGTAGGAGCTGCTGTCCCACAGGGTGGAGGTCTCATATGACTAAGAGCATTCAGCAGGTATAGACTCAGGAGTCCCCAGGCTTGGGCTCTGTCTTCAAATCATGGGTCACCTGGTATCCATCATGAAAAGGATGCTTAGGGATCCTGAAGAGAGACAAGCAGCTAGGGAGAGCAGCAGAACGCCTTGACTTGCTGTTTGGCAAATGGTGCTGCAGAGACTTGTGAGATTGCCTGGGCTCTGTTAATGTTTTGGGGTTTTGCTTTGGTTTGGTGTTTTGAGCCAGGGTTTCTCTGTAGACCAGGCTGCCCACAAAGTGAGATTCTATCTCAGAAGTAGTAAGTTACCTTCCCAGAGACGGTGTCATCTGCTTCAGATGTCTTCTGTGAGCCCTTGTAGAAAGGTTGCTGACTGATTTATGTGATGCTCCAGAGCTGTTTGTAATGAGGCAGGAAAACAGGGGACGTATGTGAGGGCTGCCTTTGCTCCTTGTGTATCACAGGCCAAATCCTTCCTTCCTAAACTCCAGACTTGCGCGCTGCCCCTTTACCTCTTGAGCAGATGAAGTCCTTGTGGAGATGACCGCAGCTCCATCCTGCAGTTGCTGGTTCTGACAGACAGCCCCGTGAGACCACAAAGCCCTTAAGGATCGGGCTTGTTCTGGAAGTCCGCTAATGTGGGGTCCACCCACACTGGACAGACTAGACGGAGCAAGTCTCACAACCGCCATCTTGGTGAATGCCCGCATCAGCTCCAGGAAGCGGAAGTACATGGATGGGGGGAGGAGTCCTCCAGCACTGGTTAGAATGGACAGTCTCAAAACGCCCAAGCATGTCCAGGCCACTTCTCTTTACATTTCCATGTGGACTTTGTGACCTCTGTCTCAATAGTTTTCTCCTAGGCATGATTTTTAATACATGTATGTTATTTTATACTTATCTATTTTCCCACTACTGTCACTACCAGTCACCTTAAAAGGCAATAATACACATATTCCAAAAACCCTGTAGGTTTCTTCTACACTTCTCTCAGCCAACAAAAGCATGAATGCCCAGTTTAACAGTTTAACATTGTGGCCAAATTATAAAAAATGAAAATAATAATATATATGAATATATAAATATATATATGAATATATGAATATATAAATATATATATAAATCTGTGTCTGTGTGTGTGTGTGTGTGCGCGCGCGCGCAGAGGGAATACATATGGAGCCAAACTAACAGAGGACACAAGGCTCCACCTAGATATCTTGTGCCACACAATTTCACCTCCAGTAACAGGAATGGGTAACAAACTGCTGAGTCCTTAACCATAGGGTCCTATAGGAAGCCTCAACTGTCACAGGCTTGTGTCAAGACTATTGGTTGGTCTACACAATCTGATGTTCAGGACTGATTTCTGATGGTAACACTTCTGTCATCACAGTGGGAGAGGTTGAGCCTGGGTCTAACTAGACTCTTCACCCTACTAACCAGAGTTCATAATACTGGAAGGTGCCCTGTCTGCTACTGGAGGGCAAACGTAATCCTCAATATCTGTCACCTACAAACCCTGCAACTACAATGACACCTACGTGGAAGCCCAAAAGCATCTTCAAATCTAATTCCACGTGATCTAGACCCCTCTTATGTCTTCACAGGCCTGGACATGCACACAGTGCACACACATATACATAGGCAAATCATTCACACATAGGAAATAACCATAATGTTTCAATAATAATAGTTTCACATGTATGTAGTAAACTTATGTGCTAAGTTCATTACTTACAAGCATACAATCTATTAGTGCTTTCTTAGTATTTTATTAAAATTATGCCTCTATCACCCTATTGGTTTTAAAAAAAAATTTATCTTTCACCAAAAAACCTGTGGCCATTACAAGCTACTCTTTATTCCTCCACAGCCTACCCCCTATTAAATTTTTAGGTACCACTTCCAACTATTGATGATAGAAGTATGACCTTCAAATATATAACCTTAAAACCAGGTTGTGTACAGCACCAGTGCCTTTGCAATAGCCCATAATATAAATGGTTTTCTGAGGGGCCCTTTGATTAATGAGGAAACAGACTGGAACCCAATCTAACTTCTACTTCAGGTTTCTCATTCTGCTAGCGTTTGTTGTTGCTGCTAATGTCTTATTGATTGATTGATTTTTTTTGTGTCTGGTTTTTGAGGTATTTGTTGGATTTGATTGAATGAGTGAGTGAGAGAGAGAGGGTGAGTGAGTTATTTCCAGAATGAATGTGCGTGTGTGCATGTGCGTGTGCGTGCTTGTTTGTGTGTGTGTGTGTGTGTGTGTGTGTGTGTGTGTGTGTGTAGCAGCATTGGCTGTCCTGAATCTAGCTCTGTAGACCAGACTGGCCTTAAACTCATGGAGAACTGCATGCCTCGGCTGCCTGAGTGATGCGATTAAAGGCATATGTCACCACTAACCACTTCATTCTAGGTATTTAATAGAAATGAAATCATCTAATATAACATTAACCCCTTTTTGGTCATTAGAATTTCTTCTTTCACAGAGTTTAATGTTTGTCATTTTTATTAATGTTTTAGGATTAGTATCAATAAGTCTTGTCATTGCTAGATACTAGTCCATTGTATTGATATGCCACACTTTGTTTACTTATTCATCACACTGTACTTCTTCGGGTTCCTCCCTTTTGTCATTTATAAGTTCTGTGCACATTCAGGTGCTTAAGACTGAACCATTTTATATTTATACTTCAAACAGTAATATAGAAGGTTGCTATTTCTCAGTTCCTTTACAGTCTCACATGTGCTCTTGCACTTTTAGACACTACACAAGTGCTCTACCACTGACCTACACACTCAGCATATAAATATATATGAATATATATTGTTATATTATACTATATGTTACATAAATGATAAACAAATAAATATATTTCTCAACTGCACTCCCCTGCTCTATGAACTGAGCTACCAAACTCTCTACAAAACAACTAGATAGAATACTTGGAAAATAGGCTTTATACCAGGGAAGCAGCAATGTTCAGTTTACAAACACTCATCAAATTTATCTGCCATATAAAGAAACTGATAGAAAAAAATCAGGAATTGATGACAGAGTAGAGACTGAGGGAATGGCCAGCTAATTACTAGCCAAACTTGATACCCATCCGTGGGCAAGCACCAATCCTTGACATTTCATAATACTCTGTAACAGAGTATTTTATAACAATTGTAACAACTGCAGACAAGTGTTTAACATGGCTGTCCTCTGAGAGGCTCCACTGAACAGCTTACTCAGACTGATGCAGATATCCACAGCTAAACAGTGGGTAGAAGTTAAGGACTCATATACAAGATTCAGAAGAAGGATTGCAGCCCTCAAGGGGAATGAAACTTCATAGGCCATACAGCAGAGTTAACTAGACTTGACACTTTGGGCTCTCAGTGTCTGAACCATCAGCAAAAGAACACACAGGGGCTGGAGACAGGCCTCCCAGTACATGTGTGGCAGATGTGCAGCTCGATATTCATGTGTGTCCTGAACAACTGGAACCGGGGCTGGACCAAAAGCTGTTGCTTTTCTGGTTGCTATGTTCTTCTAACTGGGCATCTTCGAATATATAAATGAAGTACTTGGAAATCTCTGGAGAAGTGTCTTGAAATCCATTGTCCACGCTGTCCTTTTACTGTTGAGTTATTAGACATCTTCATATATTCTGGACAAAGATTGCTACATCTATACCTTTACATAAACTTCTGGAAATATTTCAAACAGCAGGAAAAACACACTGGCTTCTTCTGGACACAAATGAATAAAGACATCAGGCCCTGGTGTCTTATACAATTATTGATTGTACTAAAAATTATTTACTTGTCTTAAAATATTGTGCTTGTCTTCACTGTTAGAGAGCTGCCTTCCATGTGTGAAGCAAACTCACACTACCTCTAAAGTACATGCACAGCCTTATGTGTTCCTTAATACTTTCTAATGTTTGATGTATTTAGAAAGGGACAGAAATATTAAAAACACTTATGTTTTTGAATGAAAAGAATGTTAATGAGAAGAAATTCGTAAAAAAGCATCCATTTAGATGATGCAGCACATAAGATCATTTTCCATCCAAGCCTGATGACCCTCAATCTTGGTAGGAGGATCAAACCTACTCTAAGACATTGCAGTCTCACCTCTACATATATGCATCATCACTTACACACACACACACGCACATTCACACATGCACACACACACACACACACACTCAGAGAGAGAGAGAGAGAGAGAGAGAGAGAGAGAGAGAGAGAGAGAAGTGGGAGGGGCAGTGCTTGCTCCCATGGTTTGCTGAACCTGTTTTCTTATACAACTGAGGCCCATCCACCCTGGAGTACCAACATCTAGGACCACCACCTACAATTACAGGGGACATTCTACATTAATCACAAGAAGATGACCCACAGACTTCCTTCAAGACAATGTGATGGAGAAGATACCTCTACTCTGATTCAGTCTTCCCAGATTATATGTAGATTTATGGAAAGTTCATTAAATTCAACCAGCACAACATCCTCCAAGGCTCAGGTACTGTTGTTGAAGAGGGAGTCAGAAATGATATAAGAACAAAATTTGGGGAGACGTGCTGTGAAACTAGGTCTTCTGGATGTGACAAAGTAATGACAGTCATGAATCCAATACAGGTGTTTTCCTGAAAACACCCTACACAAGAATGGGGCATCATGGGGCTGGGGATTTAGCTCAGTGGTAGAGCGCTTGCCTAGCAAGCACAAGGCCCTGGGTTTGGTCCCCTGCTCTGAAAAAAAAAAAGAATGGGGCATCACCATCATCTCAGGTATTTGGAGTGGTTCATAAAGCCCCCATTAATGGCCACTTCTTGAGGGAGCAGGATAAAAGTATTACAAAGGAAAGAAAGAAAAAAAGAAAGAAAGAAAGAAAGGGAGAGAGAGAGGGAGGGAGAGAGAGAGAGAGAGAGAGAGAGAGAGAGAGAGAGAGAGAGGAAGAAAGTTAGTTCAGAAAAGCCAGGTTTCAACTGTCTTTTCTCTTTGGCAACTAATAACACATGACTTGGTAATATGAGTAGTTTTTCAGAGTAGGGTTAAAGAGAGATTGTAGGGCGCCCTCCTGTGGTGAACAACGGTACTGCGCATGCGCAGGTTTTGCACCTGGAGTCAGTTGGCCGGGACGGTACCATGCTAGTGAGGTGATTCATTCTCCGCCAATCCCTGAAGGACAATTAGCCACAGCCTGTTGTGTATATAAGGCGAGTGCTTTGCCACTCGAGGTCCCCGTATCAGCAAAGAGGTGGTCCTGCAATAAAGGTTGTTGAGAAGAATCCGACCGTGTTGCGTCTTCCTTGCTGGCCGAGGCAGGCAAGACAATTGGTGGCCTCTGCGGTGACCCGAGGACAATCTCGTGGATTCAGAACTCTTCAAATTCAGGACTGTGACATCGGTAAATTCCCGGATAAGGGACCATAAGGTTCTCTGGAGGTAAGCAGAGAAGATGAAAGCCTTGCTATAGAAACCGAAAGGTTTGTAAACTATGGCAATGTTGTTTCCAATGGATCCTTTGTGGGTAGGGCTTGTACCTCTTTTTGTTTCCTTTTTTCTTTGTGTGGGATAGAGAAGCCACAGAGGGCAAGCTTAAGCCCTGACCAAAACCTCTTTGGCGAATGGTCCGTGCCTGCTTAGAGGATAAACGACGTGAGGAAGCCGTTAGAGCCATTAGGACAGGTCAGAGGGTCCTTGCAGAGCAACAAGAAAGTATGTCGGAGGGAGAAAAGTTCTCGAAAGAAAAAAAGAAAAGAAAAGGAGATAAAAGGAACAGAGAGAAGGTAGAGATAAAAAAAAAGAGGATAATCAGAACCAGGAAACAAATAAGATATATTCTTCTTTAAAAGCCTTGACCTTAGAAATGTCAGATGATTCAGAGCTTAGTGAGGATGATGAGGCTGATCTCGAGGAAGAGTCTGCTCAGTGTGAGAGGGAGAGATATGATCCAGACTGACCACACGCTAGTGCCACATGGCAACAAGGCGGACAATTAGACAAGAAAGCGGTTATACCAACAGCACCTCCGTATAACCCTCAATATAAAAGCATGGTGAAGCCTACAAAAGCTACTTCCTTTTGCCCAGAGGTGTGGAAAGAGATGGGATTAAGTTTTCCAGTGTTTCTGGATGCTAACGGGCATTGATATCATGAACGTGTTGACTTTAATACTATAAAGAAATTGGCAGAATCGGTCAGAACCTATGGGGTGAGTGCAGCTTTTGTTGTGGCTCAAGTTGAGGCTATTGCTAGGTATTGCCTCACCTCTTGGGATTGGAGGAGTCTGGCTAAAGCCTGCCTCTCCTCAGGTCAATACTTAGATTGGAAATCTTATCTTTTTGAATATGCTAATACTCAGGCCACCATTAATCTAGCCTCAGGAGTAGACCCTCAGAGACATTGGGATGCTGACATTGCTATTGGGTCTAGGGAGATTCACTCTGCACCAGACTGGTTATCCAGAACAAGTCTATAGTCAAATTAATGAAATAGCCATCAAGGCATGGAAAGCACTGCCTAATAGGGGTGCAGTCTTCGGGAACCTTACCAAGGTTCTGCAAGGACCCACAGAGCTGTTTTCAGACTTTGTAGCCTGCATGGTAGAGGCTGCTACCAAGATCTTCGGAGACACTGATACAGCCATGCCTCTCATTAAGCAGCTAGTGTATGAGCAATGTACAAAAGAATGTAGGACTGCTATAAACCCATACTAACACAAAGGTTTAGAAATTTGGATGAAAGTCTGCAGGGAACTGGGAGGACCATTGACTAATGCTGGCCTAGCGGCAGCTGTGATACAGTTAGGAAAAACTGCCACCACGGATACCTGTTTCAAATGTGGCCATAAAGGGCATTATCGAAGACAGTGTCCTGAAAGGAATAAGGGGAGAATTAGTGATAGACCTAAGCAGCCTGGACTATGTCCACAGTGTAAGAAGGGAAGTCATTGGGCAAATGAGTGTAGATCTGTGAAGGACTTGGATGGCCGACCCCTAGCGACAGGATATGGTGGTGCACGGCCAAAAAACAGACAACGGGGCCCACGTCCCCAGGGCCCTCAAATATATGGGGCTCTGCAGGGCGACAGACAGGGACAGGACAATCAGAGGCCTTGGCCTTTCCTTCGCCACCCAAAGGACCGAGGAGAGCCACTAAAGGCTCCGCAGGACTGGACCTTCACTCCACCACCAGACTCGTACTAACCCCCCAAATGGGAGTGCAGCCTGTAGACACAGATTTTAGAGGACCCCTCCCTAAAGATACAGTTGGGCTATTGTTGGGATGCTCCTCCTCTGCCCTGAAGGGTTTACAGATTGTGCCCGGAGTAATTGACCCTGATTATTTAGGCACAGTAAAAGTCCTGGTAGCCTCCCCCTAGGGAATTACTGCAATTTCCCCTGGAGACAGAATCGCTCAAATGCTGCTTCCGCCTAGCTTGCATAAGTGCTTTCCTGCTGAAAATAGAATCAGAGGGGACAGGGGCTTAGGATCTACAGGCTCCCGATTTGCCTTTATCTCATTGGAACTGGGTGATCATCCAATGTTAACATTGACTGTAGAGAGACAATCATTCCTTGGCCTGTTGGACACTGGAGCAGATCATAGTATTATCTCTGCTCATGAATGGCCACCTAGGTGGCCTACACAAACATCATCTCAGGCCCTACGTGGTCTAGTGTATGAAATGGCTCCTTTTATAAGCTCCAAAGAATTGACATGGAAGGATACAGAAGGGAGATCAGGAAAGATTACTCCCTATGTTATAGACATTCCCGTGACACTGTGGGGCAGAGATGTTTTGATAAATCTAGACATGAGACTGACTAATGCTTACTCCCTGCAAGTTAAGGATATAATGGCGAAAATAGGCTACATGCCTAGAAAAGGTCTGGGAAAAAATTACAAGGACGAGTTGACCCAGTACTGTCAAAACAAAAACAAAACAGGACGGGTCTGGGTTTTTCCTAGGGGCCATTGAGGGAGGAATACCCATTACGTGGAAAACAGAGGAGCCTGTATGTGTTCCTCAATGGCCTCTATCCTCTGAAAAATTAATTGCTGCTGCCGAATTAGTATTTGAACAATTGCAATTAGGACATATTAAACCATCCAGATCACCTTGGAATACACCCATATTTGTTATTAAGAAAAAGTCAGGAAAATGGCGATTATTGCAGGATTTAAGAGCTATCAATTCTCAGATGCAAACAATGGGTCCCATACAGAGAGGTTTGCCATTACTCTCCAGCATCCCTGCCGATTGGCCTATTATTATTATTGATATTAAAGATTGTTTTTTTCCATCCCTCTTGCTCCACAAGATAGCCTGCTATTTGCCTACTGAGTCTAGAAAAGGGCTGCTGATTCCACAGATAGGCAACAGCTTTAAGAACAGCTCCCACTCCATGTTTGGGGCCCATAATGAAGACTGAGCTACATATCTGCAGCATATGTGTGGGGGCCTAGGACTACTTCATGTATGATCTTAGGTAGGTAGTTCAGTCTCTGAGAGGTTCAGTTTACTTGATTCCTGGTATTCCTGTGTAGTTGCTATCCTCTTCTGGCCCTCAGTCATTCTGCCAAGTGTCCCATAAGAGCCTCTGAACACAATATTTGGCTGTAGGTTTCTAAATCTGCTTCAGTCAGTGCTTGGTGGAACCTATCAGAGGAAAGTTAAGCTATTCTCCTGTCTCCAAGCATAACGAATTATCGTTAATGGTGTCAGAGACTTGTACTTGCCTGTGAGATGGGTCTAAAGTTGGGCCTCTTGTTGGATGCCCATTCTCTCAGTCTCTGTTCCATCTTGTCCCTGCCTTTCTTGCAGGAAGGATAAATTTGGGGTCACAAATTTGTGTCCTCTTGTGTGTTGGTGTCCTTATTCTTCTACTGGAGTTTCTACCTGACTATAGAAGGCAGCTTCTTCATCTTCCATATCCCCACTGCTATGAGTATCAGGTAATGTCACCACCGTTTGTCCTGAGAACTTTTCCACCCCAGGTGTCTGATACATCCTCAGGAGGACCTCATTCAGCAAACACACACACACACAGAGACACACACACACACACACACACACACACACACACAGGCTCACACACACACACACACAGGTGCACACACAGAGACATACAAACAGATACACACAAGCACACACACAGACATATAAACAGATACACACAGAAACACACCATGTCTGCTGTAGATTTCCATTTATTCTCTGGGCTCTGTGACCCTGTTTTATGTTTCACCTCATATGTGATACTGAATCCCTTCCCCATTCCTTTTTCTATACTTCTCTTACACAGTGCCCTCCCTCCATCTTTCTCCTATTACTCTTTTACTCCCCCTCCTTGTGAAAAGCATGCATTCTCTCTTGAGCCTTCCTTGTTGTTTAGCATCTCTGGGTCTATAGAATGCACTGAGAGTGTTTTGTATTTTATTGCTAATATCCACTTATAAATAAGTACATACACTGCATGTCTTTTTAGGTGTGGTTACCTAATTGAGGATGACATCAATTTCCATCCATTAGTTTTTCATACCTGAATAGTATTCTACTGTGTAGATATATAACGCATTTTCTTTATCTATTGTTTGTTTGAGGAGCATCTGGGTTATCTCCAGTATCTGGCTATTATGAAGAAAGCTGCTATGAACATAGTTGAGCAAGTGTCTCTGTTCTGTACTAGGTTATCTTTTGGGAATGTACCCTAGGTATTTTTTTTACTAATTATTTATTTTTTTATCATTCCATATTTATTCACCTCTTGGTCCTCGACCTCCCAGTGTTCCATATTGCATACCTCCCTCCCCTTGCAATCACCCTCCCTTAACTTCTCCACAAGAACATTCCCATTCCATGCACTCCACCCAACCCGTAAAGTTCCTGGGAATTCTAGTCTTTGAGGATTAGGTGCATCCTCTCTGACTGAACACAGACCTGGGAGTCCTCTGCTGTATGTGTGTTGGAGGCCTCATCTCAGCTGCTGTATACTACCTGGTTGGTGATCCAGTGTCTAAGCAATCTCAGGGGGGCTAGGTAATTGAGACTGCTGGTCTTCCTCCAGGGTTACCTACCTCCCTCGCTTCCTCCAGCTTTTCTCCAACTCAACCAGAGGAGTCAGCAGCTTCTGTTCACTGGTTGGGTGCACATAACTGCATCTGACTCTTTCAGCTGCTTGTTGGGTCTTTTGAGGAGCAACCATGATACATCCCTTTTTGTGAAAGCTCCATAGCTTCAGTAATGGTTTCAGGTCTTGGCGCCTCCCCTTGAGCTGGATCTCACTTTGGGCCTTTTGCTTGACCTCCTTTTCCTCAGCTCCTCTCCATTTCCATTCCTGCATTTCCTTCAGACAGGAAGAAATATGGGTCAGAGCTTTGGCTGTGGCATAGCTACTCCATCCCTCACTTGATTCCCTGTCTTCCTGGGGAAAAGACAGGTGGACTCAAAAAGTTCAGTCTTTTCACAGTAGGGCCTTTCATCTAGGGTACCCCATTTGAGACCAGAGAGTCGTTCACTTCCCAGGTCTCTGGTATATTCTAGAGGGTCTTCTCAACCTCCGTCCTCGCAAGTTCATCTGTTTCAATGTTTTCTGCTGTACCTCCGGGCTTCAGATCATGATACCAGATCATGACCCTCCCAACCTCATTCCCTCCCAGTACCTCCCTCCCTCCCCCTTGTGATTGCTTTCTGTTCCCTCCCAAGTGGAACTGAGGCTTCCTCACTTGAGCCCTTAGTTTGTTGACCTTTTTGAGTCTTGTGGACTCTATGGGTATTCTGTATTTTTTTATTTTGGCTAATATCCACTTATTAGTGAGGACATATTGTGCATGTCCTTTTGGGTCTGAGTTACTTCACTCAGGATGACATTTTCTAGTTCCATCCACGTGCCCGAAAAATGCAGAATGTCCTCATTTTTAATAGCTGGTTAGTATTCCATTGTGTAAATGAACCACATTTTCTTTATCTATTCTTCTGTCTTGGAACATCTGCATTGTTTCCAGGTTTCAGCCATCACAAGTGAAGCAATTATGCACATAGTGGAATATGTGTCCCTGTGGCAGGCTGGAGAATCTTGGGTATATTCCCAAGAGTAGTATTTCTGCATCTTTAGGTATGTCTATTTCCAATTTACTGAGCAACCTCCAAATTGATTTCCAGAGTGGTTGTACCAGTGTGCAATCCCACCAGGAATGGAGGAGAGTTCCTCTTTCACCACATCCTCACAAACATCTGTTGTTAATTGAGGTTTAGATCTTAGATATACTGAGTGGTGTAAGGTGGAATCTCAGAGTCACTTTGATTTGCATTTCTCTGATCAATAATGAATTTGAACATTATTTAGGTGTTTCTCAGCCATTCGAGGTGGTACAAATTTTCCTTTTAGCACTGCTTTCATTGTGTGCCATAGGTTTGGGTATGATGTGTTCATATTTTCATTAAACTCCAGAAAGTGGTGGTTTTTTCATCCCAGACCAAATGATCATTAAGTAGAGAGTTGTTCAGTTTCCACATGTATGTGGGTTTTCTCTTGCCTTTGCTCTTATTAAAGACCAGCCTCAGGCTATTGTGGCCTGAAAGGGTGCATGGGATTATTTCAATCTTCTTGTATTGGTTAAGAACAGTTTTGTATCCAATTATATGTTCCATTTTGGAGAAGATACCATGAGGTACTGAAAAGAAGGTGTATTCTTTCTTTAGGGTGAAATGTTTTGGATATATCTGTTAAATACTTTTGGTTCATAACCTCTATTAGTTTCACTGTGTCTCTGCTTAGTTTCTCTACCAAAGACCTCTCCATTGATGAGACAGGGGTGTTGAAGTCTACCATGATTATTGTGTGGGTTTCAATGTGTCTTTTGAGCTTTACTAAAGGTTTGTTTTTTGTTTTGTTTTGTTTTGTTTTGTTTTGCTTTCTTTTTGTAAACCCAGCAGGTTAACATTTATTTGAAACTGCTATGAGTGTTTTACATTTTCTCAGTAGTTCAACATATTAAAGACAATGTGGAAAACAGAATACATGGTTTTGTTTGTTTGTTTGTTTGTTTTCATCTTTATTAAAATGGGTATTTGTTTATTTATATTTCAAATGTTATTCCCTTTCCCGGTTTCCATGCCAACATCACCATAACCCCTCCCCTTCCCATTCTATATGGATGTTCCCCTCCCAACCCTCCCCCAACTATACCCTTCTTAGGCATATACCCAAAAGATGCTCCCACATATAACAATGACACATGCTGCACTATGTTCATAGCAGCCTTATATATAATAGCCAGAAGCTAGAAAGAACCCAGATGCCCTTCAACAGAGGAATGGATACAGAAAATGTGGTACATCTACACAATGGAATATTACTCAGCTATCAAAAACAATGACTTTATGAAATTCGTAGGCAAATGGATGGAATTGGAAAATATCATCCTGAGTGAGGTAACCCAATCACAGAAAAACACACATGGTATGCACTCATTGAAAAGTGGCTATTAGCCCTACTGTTTGAATTGCCCTAGATGCACAGAACACATGAAACTCAAGAGGGGTGACCAAAATGCGAATGCTTCACTCCTTCTTTAAAAGGGGAACAAGAATACCCTTGGCAGGGAATAGGGAGGCAAAGTTTAAAACAGAGGCAGAAGGAACACCCATTCAGAGCCTGCCCCACATGTGGCCCATACACATACAGCCAACCATTTAGATAAGATGGATGAAGGAAAGAAGTGCAGGCCGACAGGAACAGGATGTAGATCTTTCCTGAGAGACACAGCCAGAATACAGCAAATACATAGGCGAATGCCAGCAGCAAACCACTGAACTGAGAACAGGACCTCCGTTGAAGGAATCAGAGAAAGGACTGGAAGAGCTTGAAGGGGCTCGAGACCCCATATGAGCAATAATGCCAACCAATCAGAGCTTCCAGGGAGTAAGCCACTACCCAAAGACTATACATTGACTGACCCTGGGCTCCAACCTCATAGGTAGCAATGAATATCCTAGTTAGATCACCAGTGGAAGGGGACTCCCTTGGTCCTGTCAAGACTGAACCCCCAGTGAACGTGATTCTTGGGGAGAGGGTAGTAATGGGGGGAGGATGGGGAGGGGAACTCCCATATAGAAGAGGAGGGGGACAGGTTATGGGTCCAGAAACCGGAAAGGGAATAACAATCAAAATGTAAATAAGAAATACTCAAGTTAGTAAAGATAAAAAGTAAAAATCAAAATTGAACAGTGGGAAAAAAACAATAACTTTATGAAAATCATAGGCAAATGGATGGAACTGGAAAATGTCATCCTGAGTAAGGTTTTTATTTTTAATGGGAATGCCCTTGCATTCAGGTCATAGATATTCAGAATTCTTAATTTTCTCTTGGGGGATTTTCCCTTTAATGAAATATGAGTGTCTTTGTTCATCATACTTATAACTTTCAGTTGAAAGTCTATTTTATTGTATTTTAGGATGGCAACTCCAGGATGTTTTTTGAGCCCATTCCCTCGGTAGAACTGTTGCCATCCTTTTATTCTGAAATAGTGTCTGTCTACGTTAATGAGGTGTGCTTCTTATATGCAGCAAAATGCTTGATATTGTTTGTGTAGCCCATCACACAGCTTATGTCGTTTTATAGGTGAGTTGAGTTCATTAATATTGAGAGACATTAAAACCAGATGACTGTTGGTTCCTGTTATATTTGCTATTGTAAGTATTTTTTATGTGTTTGTGGTTTTCTCCTTTAGGCTTTGCTGTGAGATGTTTAATATGTTGTCTTTTCTTTGTTATAGGTATCTTCCTTATACTAAACTTTTCCTTACAGGATTCTCTGTTGTCCTGGATTAGTAGATAGATACTGTTTGAATTTAGTTTTCTCCTGGAATATTCTAGTTTCTCCACCTATATTGATTAAGAGTTTTGCTGGGTACAGTAGCCTGGGCTGGCATTTGTGTTCTCTTAGAGTCTGCATGACCTCTGACCAGGCTCTTCAGGCTTTCATAGTCTCTGTTGAGAAGTCTGGTGTAATTCTGACAGGTCTGCCTTTTTATGTTATGTGGCCCTTTTCCCTTGCAGCTTTTAATATTCTTTCTCTGTTCTTTGCATTTAGTGTGTTGAGGAATATGTGACAAGAAGAATTTATGTGAAGAGAGGGAGGTAAGACCGGTCGAATAAGTGTCGTCCCATCGCCTTGGGGAAGGTACTGTCTAAGGAGGCTTGTTTCATAGGAGAGATCAAGCACTCACTCAGGGAGAGAGGATTAAGAGTGAAGAAAAAGGATTTAATCAAGTTCTTTTTTTTTTTTAATTAACTTGAGTATTTCTTGTATACATTTCCAGTGTTATTCCCTTTCCCGGTTTCCGGGCAAACATCCCCCTCCCACTCCCCTTCTTTATGGGCAATCCCCTCCCCATCCTCCCCCCCTTGTCGCCCTCCCCCCAACAATCTAGTTCACTGGGGGTTCAGTCTTAGCAGGACCAAGGGCTTACCCTTCCACTGGTGCTCTTACTAGGATATTTATTGCTACCTATGAGGTCAGAGTCCAGGGTCACTCCATGTATAGTATTTAGGTAGTGGCTTAGTCCATGGAAGCTCTGGTTGCTTGGCATTGTTGTACATATGGGGTCTCGAGCCCCTTCAAGCTCTTCCAGTTCTTTCTCTGATTCCTTCAACGGGGGTCCTATTCTCAATTCAGTGGTTTGCTGCTGGCATGCGCCTCTGTGTTTGCTGTATTCTGGCTGTATCTCTCACGAGAGATCTACATCCGACTCCTGTCGGCCTGCACATCTTTACTTCATCCATCTTGTCTAACTAGATGGCTGTATATGTGTGGGCCACATGTGGGGCAGGCTCTGAATGGGTGTTCCTTTTGCCTCTGTTTTAAACTTTGCCTCTCTATTCCCTGCCAAGGATATTCTTGTTCCCCTTTTAAAAAAGGAGTGAAGCATTCACATTTTGATCATCCGTCTTGAGTTTCATTTGTTCTAGGCATCTAGGGTAATTCAAGCATTTGGTCTAATAGCCACTTATCAATGAGTGCATGCCATGTGTGTTTTTCTGTGATTGTGTTACCTCACTCAGGATGATATTTTCCAATTCCATCCATTTGCCTACGAATTTCATAAAGTCATTGTTTTTGATAGGTGAGTAATATTCCATTGTGTAGGTGTACCACATTTTCTGTATCCATTCCTCTGTTGAAGGGCATCTGGGTTCTTTCCAGCTTCTGGCTATTATACATAAGGCTACGATGAACATAGTGGAGCACATGTCTTTTTTATAGGTTGGGGCATCTTTTGGGTATATGCCCAAGAGAGGTATAGCTGGATCCTCAGGCAGTTCAATGTCCAATTTTCTGAGGAACCTCCAAACTGATTTCCAGAATGGTTGTACCAGTCTGCAATCCCACCAACAATGGAGGAGTGTTCCCCCTCCACATCCTCGCCAGCATTTCCTGTCACCTGAGTTTTTGATATTAGCCATTCTGACAACTGTGAAGTGAAATCTCAGGGTTGTTTTGATTTGCATTTCCCTTATGACTAAAGATGTTGAACATTTCTTTAGTTGTTTCTCAGCCATTCGGCATTCCTCAGCTATGAATTCTTTCTTTAGCTCTGAACCCCATTTTTTAATAGGGTTATTTGTCTCCCTGCGGTCTAACTTCTTGAGTTCTTTGTCTATATTGGATATAAGGCCTCTATCTGTTGTAGGATTGGTAAAGATCTTTTCCCAATCTCTTGGTTGCCATTTTGCCCTAACCACAGTGTCCTTTGCCTTACAGAAGATTTGCAGTTTTATGAGATCCCATTTGTCCATTCTTGATCTTAGAGCGTAAGCCATTGGTGTTTTGTTCAGGAAATTTTTTCCAGTGCCCATGTGTTCCAGATGCTTCCCTAGTTTTTCTTCTATTAGTTTGAGTGTGTCTGGTTTGATGTGGAGGTCCTTGATCCACTTGGACTTAAACTTTGTACATGGTGATAAGCATGGATCGATCTGCATTCTTCTACATGTTGACCTCCAGTTGAACCAGCACCATTTGCTGAAAATGCTATCTTTTTTCCATTGGATAGTTTTGGCTCCTTTGTCAAAAATCAAGTGCCCATATGTGTGTGGGTTCATTTCTGGGTCTTCAATTCTGTTCCATTGGTCTATCTGTCTGTCTCTGTACCAATACCATGCAGTTTTTATCACTATTGCTCTGTAATACTGCTTGAGTTCAGGGATAGTGATTCCCCCTGATGTCCTTTTATTGTTGAGGATAGTTTTAGCTATTCTGGGTTTTTGGTTATTCCAGATGAATTTGAAAATTGTTCTGTCTAACTCTTTGAAGAATTGGATTGGTATTTTGATGGGGATTGCATTGAATCTGTAGATCGCTTTTGGTAAAATGGCCATTTTCACTATATTAATCCTGCCAATCCATGAGCATGGGAGATCTTCCCATCTTCTGAGGTCTTCTTCAATTTCTTTCTTCACAGTCTTGAAGTTCTTATTGTACAAATCTTTTCCTTGCTTGGTTAAAGTCACACCGAGGTACTTTATATTATTTGGGTCTATTATGAAGGGTGTCATTTCCCTAATTTCTTTCTCGTCTTGTTTCTCTTTTGTGTAGAGGAAGGCTACTGATTCATTTGAGTTAATTTTATACCCAGCCACTTTGCTGAAGTTGTTTATCAGCTTTAGTTGTTCTCTGGTGGAACTTTTGGGATCACTTAAATATACTATCATATCATCTTCAAATAGTGATATTTTGACTTCTTCTTTTCCCATCTGTATCCACTTGACCTCCTTTTGTTGTCTGATTGCTCTGGCTAGAACTTCAAGAACTATATTGAATAAGTAGGGAGAGAGTGGCAGCCTTGTCTAGTCCCTGATTTTAGTGGGATTGCTTCAAATTTCTCTCCATTTAATTTAATGTTAACAACTGGTTTGCTGTATATGGCTTTTACTATTTTTAGGTATAAGCCTTGAATTCATATTCTTTCCCAGACTTTTATCCTGAAGGGGTGTTGAATTTTGTCAAATGCTTTCTCAGCATCTAATGAAATGATCATGTTGTTTAGTTCTTTCAGTTTGTTTATATAATGGATCACATTGATGGTTTTCCGTATATTAAACCATCCCTGCATGCCTGGGATGAAGCCTACTTGATCATGGTGGATTATTGTTTTGATGTGCTCTTGGATTCCGTTTGCCAGAATTTTATTGAGTATATTTGTGTCTATATTCATAAGGGAAATTGGTCTGAAGTTCTCTTTATTTGTTGGGTCTTTGTGTGGTTTAGGTGTAAGAGTAATTGTGGCTTAAAAGAAGGAATTTGGTAGTGCTCCATCTCTTTCAATTTTGTGGAATAGTTTGGATAATATTGGTACGAGGTCTTCTATGAAGGTCTGATAGAATTCTGCACTAAACCCATCTGGACCTGGTCTCTTTTTGGTTGGGAGACCTTTAATGACTGCTTCTAGTTCCTTAGGAGTTATGGGGTTGTTTAACTGTTTTATCTGTTCCTGATTTAACTTTGGTACCTGGTATATGTCTCGGAAATAGTCCATTTCCTGCAGATTTTCAAGTTTTGTTGAATATAGGCTTTTGTAGTAAGATCTGATGATTTTTTGAATTTCCTCTGAATCTGTAGTTATGTCTCCCTTTTCATTTCTGATTTTGTTAATTTGGATATACTCTCTGTGTCCTCTCATTATTCTGGCTAAGGGTTTATCTATCTTGTTGGTTTTCTCAAAGAACCAACTTCTGGTTCTGTTGATTCTTTCTATGGTCCTTTTTGTTTCTACCTGGTTGATTTCAGCTCTCAGTTTGATTATTTCTTGGCTTCTACTCCTCCTGGGTGTATTTGCTTCTTTTTGTTCTAGAGCTTTTAGGTGTGCTGTCAAGCTGCTGACATATACTCTTTCCTGTTTCTTTCTGCAGGCACTCAGCGTTATGAGTTTTCCTCTTAGCACAGCTTTCATTGTGTCCCATAAATTTGGGTATGTTGTACCTTCATTTTCAGTAAATTCTCAGAAGTCTTTAATTTCTTTCTTTATTTCTTCCTTTACCAGGTTATCATTGAGTAGAGAATTGTTCACTTTCCACGTATATGTGGGCATTCTTCCCTTATTGTTATTGAAGACCAGTTTTAGGCCGTGGTGGTCCGATAGCACGCATGGGATTATATCTATCTTTCTGTACCTGTTGAGGCCCGTTTTTTGACCAATTGTATGGTCAATTTTGGAGAAAGTACCATGAGGAGCTGAGAAGAAGATATATCCTTTTGCTTTAGGGTAGAATGTTCTATAAATATCTGTTAAGTCCATTTGGCTCATGACTTCTCTTAGTCTGTCTACGTCTCTGTTTAATTTCTGTTTCCATGATCTGTCCATTGATGACAGTGGGGTGTCCTACTATTATTGTTTGAGGTGCAATGTGTGTTTTGAGCTTTAGTAATGTTTCTTTTACGTATGTAGGTGCCCTTGTATTTGGGGCATAGATATTTAGGATTGAGAGTTCATCTTGGTGGATTTTTCCTTTGATGAATATGAAGTGTCTTCTTTATCTTTTTTGGTGAATTTTAGTTGAAAATTGATTTTATTTGATATTAGAATGGCTACTCCAGCTTGCTTCTTCTGACCATTTGCTTAGAAAGTTGTTTTCCAGCCTTTCACTCTGAGGTAGTGTCTATCTTTGTCTCTGAGGTGTGTTTACTGTAGGCAGCAGAATGCAGGGTCTTCATTGCATATCCAGTTTATTAATCTATGTCTTTTTATTGGGGAGTTGAGGCCATTGATGTTGAGAGATATTAAGGAATAGTGATTATTGCTTCCTGTTATATTCATATTTGGATGTGAGGTTATGTTTGTGTGCTTTTCTTCTCTTTGTTTTGTTGCCAAGACGATTAGTTTCTTGCTTCTTCTAGGGTATAGCTTGCCTCCTTATGTTGGGCTTTACCATTTATTATCCTTTGTAGTGCTGGATTTGTAGAAAGATATTGTGTAAATTTGGTTTTGTCATGGATTATCTTGGTTTCTCCATCTATGTTAATTGAGAGTTTTGCAGGATACAGTAACCTGGGCTGGCATTTGTGTTCTCTTAGGGTCTGTATGACATCTGTCCAGGATCTTCTGGCTTTCATAGTTTCTGGCGGAAAGCCTGGTGTAATTCTGATAGGTCTGCCTTTATATGTTACTTGACCTTTTTCCCTTACTGCTTTTAATATTCTTTCTTTATTTTGTGCGTTTGGTGTTTTGACTATTATGTGACAGGAGGTGTTTCGTTTCTGGTCCAATCTATTTGGAGTTCTGTAGGCTTCTTGTGTGCCTATAGGTATCGCTTTCTTTAGGTTAGGGAAGTTTTCCTCTATGATTTTGTTGAAGATATTTACTGGTCCTTTGAGCTGGCTGTCTTCACTCTCTGCTACACCTATTATCCTTAGGTGTGATCTTCTCATTGAGTCCTGGATTTCCTGTATGTTTTGTGACCAGTAGCTTTTTCCACTTTACATTATCTTTGACAGTTGAGTCAATGATTTCTATGGAATCTTCTGCTCCTGAGATTCTCTCTTCCATC
Source organism: Rattus norvegicus (assembly GCF_021556685.1). NCBI lineage: Eukaryota > Metazoa > Chordata > Mammalia > Rodentia > Muridae > Rattus > Rattus norvegicus. The sequence continues at coordinate 24,501,541 of NC_141549.1, forward strand.
TCTTGTATTCTGTTGGTGAAGCTCGTATCTACAGCTCCTTGTCTCTTCTTTTGGTTTTCTATATCCAGGGTTGTTTCCATGTGTTCTTTCTTGATTGCTTCTATTTCCATTTTTAATTCCTTCAACTGTTTGTGTTTTCCTGGAATTCTTTCAGGGATTTTTGTGACTCCTCTCTATGGGCTTCTACTTGTTTATTTATGATTTCCTAGAATTCTTTCATGGATTTTTGTGACTCCTCTCTATGGGCTTCTACTTGTTTATTTATGATTTCCTGGAATTCTTTCAGGGATTTTTGCGATTCCTATCTGTAGGCTTCTACTTGTTCTCTAAGGGAGTTCTTCACGTCTTTCTTGAAGTCCTCCAGCATCCTGATCAAATATGATTTTGAAACTAGATCTTGCTTTTCTGGTGTGTTTGGATATTCCATGTTTGTTTTGGTGGGAGAATTGGGCTCCGATGATGCCATGTAGTCTTGGTTTCTGTTGCTTGGGTTCCTGCGCTTGCCTCTCGCCATCAGATTATCTCTAGTGTTACTTTGTTCTGCTATTTCTGACAGTGGCTGGACTGTCCTATAAGCCTGTGTGTCAGGAGTGCTGTAGACCTGTTTTCCTGTTTTCTTTCAGCCAGTTATGGGGACAGAGTGTTCTGCTTTCAGGCGTGTAGTTTTTCCTATCTACAGGCCTTCAACTGTTCCTGTGGGCCTGTGCCTGGAGTTCACCAGGCAGGTCACTTGCAGCAGAAAAGTTGGTCTTACCTGTGGTCCCGAGGCTCAAGTTTGCTCGTGGGGTGCTGCCTACGAGCTCTCCGCGGTGGCAGCAACCAGGAAGATCTGCGCCACCATTTCCGGGACCCTCAGTGCACCAGGGCTCCAGATGGCGTTTGGTGTTTTCCTCTGGGGTCAGAGATGTGTGCAGAGTGCAGTCTCTTCTGATTTCCCAGGCGTGTCTTCCTCTCTGAAGGTTTAGCTCTCCCTCCCACGGGATTTGGGTGCAGAGAACTGTTTATCCGGTCTGTCCTAAATTCTTTTGTTTTATTGATGAAAAATGTCCCTGGTTAATTTTAAGCAGTGTGGGGCTGAGGGTGACAAGTGTGCAGGCCTGCTAACAAGCAAGCTGCAGGCTGTGCGTGGGCAACAGCACAGCTCAGGCCAAGTCAGCATAAGAAGAGTTTCAAGGTGAGGAAGCCAGCGCAGAAACAGGGATGTATTGGGGTAAGTTGGGCTAGAAAAGGCCTCGATGATTTGGACTAGCTTGAGTAAAACTTGTAATAAAAAAGGGACAAGGTAATGGTAAATTGTTTTTACGTATGCGTTCTTTTAGAGTTATGTTTTAGTCTTTGGACCTGATTAGAGATAGTTTACACCCTAGACATGAGAGAGAATGGGTTTGGGAAAAAGAGTCCTCCCAGACTCTCCATGGATGCTTTGGAGAAAGAGAAAAACTTACAGAGCTCTCCTAGTAACAGAAGAAAGGCAGGAGATGTCCTGGCTCTCTGCTGGCTCCTATTGGAGAAATGCTTCTTTCTGGTTCTGGGTTCCATAGGTAGGATATCTGAGTCCCTTCGGTGGGACACCATCTAGTTTTCCCCCTGTATGTCTATTGTCTGGTGCACCAAGCTGTCCATGTCTGTCAGTTTATGTCTGTGGTTTTTGTTTCTTGTTGTTTAAATGTTTTATGTTTCATGTTCAAAAGAAAAAATGGTAAAAACTTTATCTGCCAGTCATTCACACCTTGATTTGGTTTTAACTCGTTTCAAAAAAAGGGAACAAATGAATAAAAAACAGTTTCAATGGGCCTTTGGAGCCCTGTACCTGTAGCTAGGAGCCTAGGTCAGCTGGAGAAGCTGCCTGGGGGCAGAGCGTCTATAGGAGCTGATCTTAAAGGCGCCAACAGCCCCTCAGCTTCTATGGTATGGGAGCTGATGGCTGTTTCTCTTAGAAAAATCCCTGACTTATTATTAGACTTAGCAGGTGACAAGGTGCTTCTCTTAAAATCACAGCTAGAAAAGTAAAAATGGTGCTTGGTCTAAATATTAAAGACATGTGTAGCCACTTCAATCTTGTTTCTGACTGGTTTTAAATGTATAAATATGCTCTACATGCCTTGGTCATATATTATTGACTTTTAGGTTATTGGAGATGGTTATAAAATTATAACGTTGGTAACAGAAAGTTGACATAAAACTGGTAATTTGGATAAAGTCATTCTAGACAACATGTGGCATGAGCCAACCTAGGGAAACAGGTCTAAATTGAGATAATATTTTTATGGAACTCTTATCCTAGAAACCAGGCTTCTAAAAGAATTTAGGGCAATGTCTCTTTGTTGAGGTATTGGAGACCACACCATCGTGCGTTCATATGTAGGAATTGGCAATCAAACTTTGTAGCATGAAGGATAGACTCTGTGTCTTGGAGACTAGATCGTTTGTTGGAGGTTGAGTTTTGCTTTCCAAAGTTGTGGTTTGCCCTGAAGTTACCTGTATTTTGATGCTAATTCTACTGCCCCAAGGGAAGCTTCCTAGTCTTACTCAGAACTCAGATGACTTCCAAAGTTGTGGTTGTGCTCTGGTGTTACAAGGAGAACTTAAGGATTGTGATTTAGGATTGCCAGTGTTACATTGACTAACTCAAACTTATTTATAATTTAAAAAAATGGCTAATACCCTTATTATGTAATTTCATCACTTCTTCAATGTAAGAAGTTAAAACTTTAAATCTTTCAGTGTATCTGGAAATTTTTACTACAAACCTTTGCTCTCAAAATGAGCTTTAACATTTGGGGAATAGCTGTTACACTACTCAAGAACATTTAAGAACTCAAACTGGATTGCCTAGACTCCTTAACAAGGGAGGACAATGATACCAGGCAGATTATAGGCCTTACATAGGAACAATTATTCAAAAAATATTATTCTTTATTATCCAAAACAATAATGCTAGAGACAGTAATTTGATATACAAGTCTATTTATAAATACAAGTGCTCAGTGTCCTCAATTTAATCCTAGAGGACTTGTCTTAATAAACAATATATTAACAATGTCTTAATAAATAAACAGGGGGAATTATATCCCTGTATGCTATGCAATTATTTAAAAATACTCCTTTTATATTAATTATAAATTTGGATGCCAAGGACCACTCTGAGTTTATGGCACCCTACAACTAGGCATACTTCTGCCTAGGTGAAATAGAAAGATCCACATATTGGCATGAACATGTCCAGGTATTTTTATGTGGAAGAGGCAATCTTTGTGTTTTTTTCTACAGGATGCTACAGAAGTGTGCCAGCTGCCTGCGTGTCTGGTGAGACATGCTGATCCTGGGAGCATGAAGATTCAGCTCTCCTGGTTCGGGACCGTGAAGTCATTCCTGTGCCCTTGAAAGAAGATGGAGACTTTTTAGGATTTACCCTCACCGAGGTATCTGGGGTGGAAAGTTATATTTTGGGAGAACATATGCTCCATCCTCACCAGCTGTTAGAAATATACAACCATACCTTGGTTGTTAATAAACATCATGAGTACCTGCTTGCCCCAAACCATACTTATCTGGCATGTTCATCAGGGCTGACTACCTATGTAATAATATCTGAGTTCCTGCAGCAGCACGATTATTGTGTATGAGTACAATTACTCCCCAGAATCAGCATACATGAGCCAGAGACTTTTCTTAAATCCTAGGAAAAGAGCTTTCCCCACAAAGTAAAAAGAGAACCAGTAACTGCCATCACTCTCGCGGTTCTCCTAGGACTAGGGGCTGCGGGTGCAGGCACTGGCATCACTTCCCTAGTTACCTCCCATCAATACTATAACCAGCTTAGTGAAGCCATAGATAAGGATATTGCTGAATTAAGAGATGGATTAGCTAACTTAAAAGATTCAGTTGCCTCGTTGTCTGAAGTAGTCTTACAAAATAGAAGAGGCCTAGACTTAATCTTCCTACAACAAGGAGGACTTTGTGCAGCCTTAAAATAGGAATGCTGTGCTTATGTAGATAAGACTGGACTTGTAGAAGACAGTCTAAAAAAGGTGAGAGTTAGCCTAGAAAAACGAAGGAGAGAGAGAGCAACAAGAGTCTTGCTACAAAAACTGGTTTTCTACATCCCCATGGCTCTCTACCCTGTTGCCCTCAATTTTGGGACCCTTTGTGGGCCTACTTTTGTAGATTTCCTTTGGTCCTTGGGCCTTTCAGCGACTTATATGCTTTATTAAATCACAAATAGATTCTGCTTTGCCTAGAAATTCCGATTCAGTACCTTATCATTGCTTGGAGACCAGAATAGCTGAGGAGAACCAGAGAGACAATGAACAAGATGAGGTGCCTACAACATATCAGGAGAGGCTCGATTTCCACAATCTCTTATATTAATGCCATCTGGCCCCTACTCTTTCGCCCCTGGGCTCAAATAAGAGGAATGAGTAGATGACCCAATGTAGCCATCATCAACAACGGGCAACTTCCTCTGACCCTTGACCAATCTAAGACCTGGAGCCTTGAGGGCAACAAGGTGATCCTATGACAGATAAGGCTGGGGTTCGAGAGGTAGATCCTAAGACAGAGGTGGCTACACCCTGTTTAAACGTATGGGTTGGTCAAATGCTCCTCGGCCCAGTTTCTCCCCCAATAAACACACACGTATAGCCCAGTACGGTGTGTTACAGCATAAGTTCATTCCTAGCCATTGGGGTGCAGTCCTAACTGCAAGAGTGGCTCGCCATGGCCGAGCTGGGCACTCTGTGAGGCATGTCTAATCTCTCTTAGGCCACTACTTCCAGCTAATGGGCTTTTATAAAGAAAAATGGGGGAAATGTAGGGAGCCATATTGGATTTGGGCCTGGCCACTTTTTGACTCCATGGCGCAATGTGGCTAGGTGACTCTGGGCTGTTTGGCCACAGATATTCACCCCTAAGATGACTGCCATGAAGTCTTGAGATTGTTGGACAAAAGCCTCTCCCATGAATTTACAGCACAGGAAGATAACATTCAAGGGATGCCTCAGCTTGAGCAGATACCAGTTATCTCCTGAGTCAACACCCGGTGTCTCCACCGCATGACCTCATCGTCTACCGCCTGACCTCTTTGCCTCCTGCTATCACTGACTATATCCTCATCCCTCCATCCTTTGTGTTTCACAAAGGACACTCCCCCTACCTGAAAGCCTTAAAAGCTGGAACGTTCACCCCAATAAATGAGACCTTGACAATAGAATCTTGCTTGGTCTCCTTCTCCTCTCGCCACCCATAGGCCTATGAGTAAGCATATATATAAGACTACAACCAGCTGAGTCATTTGTTGATGTTGTTGCTGTTGTTATTGTTGTTATTGATTGTGTGTATATAATTTCAGGTGTGATCACAATGCATTAAATTGCCAATTAGGGGGTTTATTCTTCCAGTAGGCTGATTCTCTGACTTGCAAATGAATGAAAGGACAGTAGGGGAATAACCCTTCTAATGACCTAGCAGCTTTGGAGAGGAAATATATATATATATATATATATATAAATATATATATATATATATAAATATATATATATATATAAATATATATATAATATATATATATATACATATATACATATATATATATATATATATATATATATATATATATATATATATAAAAACACCTTGGAATGGAAAACATATGAGCAGCTGAGAACACTGTAGATTTTTTGAGAGCATCCAGGTTTCATTTCCAGCAACATAAGAGTAGCTCACATCTACCTCTAATTCCAGTTTTAGAGGTTCAGAGAAAAGCTGTTCACCTCCCTAGTCAGGCAAAAATTTACCAGGCAGGAATGGGGAAAAGTCACATAAACAGGAAAAAAACCCATATACATGAAATACAAGTGAAATTCTATTTTGGTGCCCATAATCATTTTCAGTAATGAACATTGCCAAGAACAGTAGCACAAATGTTAATGCAAGCACTTGGAGGCTAAGACAGTCTGATTTCCATGAGTTACAGTGCATTTTAATCTACTTAGTCACTCACATTATCAGACTAACCTCACGAATACCCCCGATTTTTTTAAAGTAAATGTAATTTTCATTTGATTCATTGGTTGACAGTAGATGTCACAAGAACTTTGACTTTGATTTACTTCTTATACTATAATCATAATACATATTGAATCTTTAACAAATTCTCATATACATTTAATCTCAGTGCCTGTGAATTATCATTGCTAGCTTTCCAATCTTCTATAAAAGAGAAAGCTAATGAATAAATTAATATTGCTAACTCTGTTAAGGAGTAGATGAGAATGTTCCTTATGTGGTTGTTCATGGCAGTCTACACTCGTCATCTTCGGATCTCTTCTACCCTCAAGGTCATGGTATTCATGCTACCTGCTCTAGAGCTACAGTTAAAACACACCCCTTCCTGGTTTCCTGTACCTGGATGGAGAGACATCAGTATTCTGATCTTCCACAGAACACTTTCATACAGTTACTCTTCTACTGCTGTGATAAAACATAACATGGCCAAGGCAGGTTTTAAAAGAAAGCAGTAAATTGGGCTTACAAATCCACAGTTAGAGATGGTGCTGGCACAATAAACACAGGGCAGCAGGAAGCACTGAGAGCTTACATCTGGAACCTCAGGTTGAAAGTAGAAAATACACTGGGCATGGCTATAGGAATCCACATCCAAGACTATTAACATGATGCCCCTCCTTTAAAAGGCCACACCTCTCATCTCTCACAAAGAGTTAAGGCAGCTGGTTAACAATTATTCAAACAGAAAAGAGTATGGGAGCCATTTTCATTTAACCAACACAGTTTTCTGAAATTCTTAGTTAGTGCCAACTTAAATGGCACTGATATGTTTTCAACATACAGTGCCATAAAATATTAACTGCATTCTCTATGACCGTTATATTTTTGTTCTATTGTATGCAATTACCTTCTATTTAACCTAAGGAAAATAGTTTAAGCATCCTATCTATAGCCACCCTGCACTTCTGAAACTACTTTAGAAGTTTTACAACAGGCTCAAGTTTTTCCTTGCTTCATTTCCATATATGCTTTTGAATCATAATCAATAATGTCTCCAGTCCCCTTTATATAAAGTTGTTACCTGCTCCTAGTTCATTATCTTTACCTAAAACTGTATGTCATCAACTTAATATATCTTCTCATCTCTTTGTGGGTGACTGACTTTCTGTCTCCATGGCCTAACAAGTCCCTTCTAACAGTTGCCACATTCACAGGCAAAGCACAAGGAAAGGAAGGAAAAGCACAAGAAAGCAGTAAGGAAATATACTTTAGTCACTCAAAGACTTAGCCTTGTATGCCAGGATTCACTATGCAAACTATGTTTCAAAAGGGGATGTTGGAGATGTCCCATGAATTAATGTCCTGGTTATCTTTACTCTGTAAACCAAACACAGAAAAGAGTTTCATCCTCATTCCCATTGAGCTGATTAAGTAACCTGACCCAACGTGAAATACATGGGAAAACAGTCATTTGTATCAAAGTTCTAAATGACAGCTCATCATATACAAGGCTACAAATGCTGAAAAATAGAGTCTAATCACATCTCATTCATAGTCAAATCCAAAACATATTAAACACATACTTGCTTTCCTCTTTCCTGCTTTCTTCACTCATTGACAAGTCATGGCTCAGCCTATTGTCCAGACATATCCAGAGTGGGCTTGGTATTTCATATCAATGAACTGTCACACAGTTTAACACCCATATGCAAACAGGACAACCTGGTCAACTGTCAGACATTTTCCAAGTATATTTGCTTGTGTCAAGTTGACAGTTGAAATTCCACAACTTTTAACTTGAATAACACCCTTCACAAGCTTGCCTGTCCATCCCTATTAACCAAGGAGTCCTGTTTTTCCTAACAAAAAACACTTCTAAATTCTTAAATCCCATGGATTAAATAGGGTTCTAGAGTCCCAGAACTTATGAGTAATCTCTATATAGTAAGAGACTTTGTTGATGACTTATAGTCTGTACTCCAAGTCCCAACAATGGTCAGAAGCAGCTGTGAATAAAAGTCCAAAGATCTAGCTTTGGCTCAGTCCCACAAGGCAGTAGAGAGAAAAAGAGAGATTCTTCCTTCTTCCATTGTCCTTATGTAGGTCTCCAGCAGAAGGTGTGTCCCAGATTAAAGGTGTGTACCACCATGCCTAGATCTGGGACTTGCTTTGCTCCAGGTGACCTTGAACTCAGAGATCTCCTTGCCTTGGTCTCCTGGGATTCATAGCCACTGTGCCCTCAAGATCTCATATCCCAAGATCCATGTCAGAAAACTTGTATCTCCCATCTTCAAGATCAGGATCAGAGGTGAACCCTCCAATGCTGTATTGTAATTTACTCAAGATATATTCAAGTTGACAACCTGGAATAGCCATGATACCCATAGTCTTTAAAAATACCAACATTTAAAAAAAAACTGAAACCCTAAGTTCCCTGTGTAGATTCCTTGAAATTAACAACAACAAATGATTAGTATCCCAATATTTCAAAGTGGAAAAAAGAGAGTAGTGTAATCAATCCTACTTAAAGAGAGCAAAACCGAATAGCTTCTGTTACCACAATGTGCAAATTCGATGAAACATAATGATACTCTGGACTCAAAAAGACGTGGGAAACTCCGTGTTTCAAGCTTGGCCTGTAATACTCACAGCCTCCCTCACATGCCAAATCCATTCCATACCTGCTCTTCTCCTATGTTCTAGAGTATATCATATCTTCAGGTGTCCACTGCAAATAGTGTCCTCTCCAGGGCTCTCTAATGAGACTTCACATATGCCTGAAGGACATTGGCTCTCTTTCATATTCTCAAATATTAGTACCACACAGATGATAATTACTCTTCCTTACTTAACTCATGAAATGGCCTCGTTTCTTTAGATCACACAGTTGCATGAGCTTTTGAGGTAAAACAGAAGATGTCAATTGTGGACTGATACACCAAGTTATTTTTCAGTGACACTGTCCTGTGATAGAAGACCAAGAGACCAAAAGATCAGGCAGATAGTGTTGTTTGGTATTACAATGTCTTATACAAGCTATGTCTTATGCCAAGAGTGATGACTCATAAGTAGAATATTTATTTTTAATAAAGGAATGGGATGAGGTAAGCAGAAATTACCATACAATGCGATGCAGACACCAGGAAGCTAATAAAGCAAGATTGCACAAAGCAACAAAGGATACTTCTGGATCATTATAGACAGAGTACCCAGCAGCCTTGGGGCTGGTGACTATAACCTAGTATGAGAAGAAACAATAGGTTCTTCTGATCCTAAGCCAATGATCCACAAAATTGTTGGCCTTGTTCTACAGGCACTGCCAAGCATGCTCCTTGTTATAGAGAAGGAACTTAGTATTTCGCATATAATATATATAAGAGCCTCAGAAAAGGGATGCAAAGACATGCACACACAAATGTTAATGGAACTAACATGTATGTTGATGAAACAACTTTTCTTCTCCATACATTGTGGCCTCAGGGAAAAGGCTGGGAGGACCCCAGACCTCAAGACAAATCTGTAGTGCTGCTCTCTTTCATACTTCCTCCACAGCACCAACAGATTTAGCACACATGAATTGAGTGAAAATACTACAGAAGCCCAGGACAGATAGATGTGTCTGCCCCTTTCCAAACTGTAGAGCCTACATGTTTCCCTGAATATCTGCCATCACCAGGGACACAGGGATGATCCCTATCCCAGTACACATGCCAGCTGGGATCACCACAGAGCCCAGCACAGGAGACTACTCACCTCTCTGATCAAGTCCCGTCTTCTTTCTGATCTACACTTCCAACCAGAGCAGATTAGACTGCCTGACCTGCTACCACACCCTACATCCTGAGCACCTCCCAGGAGATCTGCCACAAGCTTTTCAGGAGGTCTCCCTTAACCAGGGACACAGGTGAATGGCTCCAATGAGAGAAAAACAATCCAGTTAACATTACAGTTAATGAGATAATAAGAGAAAAGCACAATAATATAAGCAAGAGAAGCCAAGGTAATATGGCACCATGAGAAAACAGTTCTGCTACAACAGCAGGCCCTGGATACCCTAACACACCTGGAAACTAGATTCTGACCTGACATTCCAACTCATAAAGATGAAAGAAGCCTTTAAAAAGGATATAAATAATTCCCTTAAAGAAATACAGGAAAACACAGGCAAACATGTAGAATCCATTAGAGAGAAAACAAGTCAATTCCTTAAAGATATACAGGAAAACATGACCAAGCAGGTAAAGGAATTGAACAAAAATGTTCAAGACACAAAAAATTGAAACAGAAAAAGGAAATCACAAATGGAGGCAACAACCTTGAAGATGGCAACCCTAGGAAACAGTTCAGGAACTATATCACCAGCAGAAGACAAGGGAGGGAAGAGAGAATCACAAGTATAGTATATGAAGATATTACCACATTGGTCAGAAAATACAATATACAAAACGTCCTCATCCAAAACATCCAGAAAATGTGGGATACAATGAGAAGAACAAACCTAAGAATAATAGGAATAGAAGAGGGCAAAGAGTCCCAGGTCAGAGAGCCAGAGAATGTCTTCAACAACATTTAAGAAGAAACTTTCCTAATCTGAAGGAGGAGATGGCCAAAAACATACAAGAAGCCTACAGAACACCAAAAACTTTGGACTAGGAAATAAAATCCTCTTGTCACACAAAAATCAGAACACAAAATGCACAGAACTAAGAAAGAATATTAGAAGGTGTAAGGAGAAAAGGTCAAGTAACATATGAAGGTAGAACTGTGAGAATTACACCACACTCCTCAAAAGAGACACTAAACCGTGAAAATCCAGGACACATGTCATGCAGTCCATAGGAGACCAGAAGTGCCAGCCCAGGCTCCAATACCCAGCACAAATCTCAATCATCATAGATGTAGAAACAAAGATATTTCATGATCAAACCAAATTTAAACAGTATTTTTCTAATATAAAGCACTACAAAGTACACTAGACCCAATACTCCTACACAAGGTATGTAACTACACCCAAGAAAACAAGAAATTAATCAACTCACAATAAACCTAACATAAGACACACACACACACACACACACACACACACACACACACACACACTACCATGTCCAACCAAAAAACAATAACAATCTTTGATCTTTAATATTTATAAAAATCAGTGGACTCAAATTCAAAATAAAGACACAAGCTAACAGACTGGATTTGCAAACAGGATTCAGCTTTTGTCTGCATACAAGAATAATACCTCACTGACAAATACAGAAAGAATTCTGAGGAAAGGTCTAGAAAAAAGTTTTCCAAGCAAATGGTCCCAAGAAACAAGCTGTAGTAGCCATTCTAATACCCAATAAAATAGACTTTCAACCAAAAATAACCAACGGAGATGGGGAAGGACACTTCATATTCATCAAAGGAAAAGTCCACCAATATGAACTCTCAATTCTGAATATCTAAGTCCCAATGAAAGGACACCAGCATTCTTAAAAAAAAAAGCAAAAACATTATTAAAGCTCAAAAAACATATTGAAACTTACACAGTAATAGTGGGAGACTTCAATGGCCTACTCTCACCCATGAACAAGTTATTGAAACAGAAACTAAACAGACACACAGAAAAGCTAGCAGAAGTTATGAACTAAAAGGATTTAACAGATATCCACAAAACATGTCACCATAATACAAAAGAACAAAATTTCTCAGGATCTCATGAAATCTTCTCCAAAATTGACCAGTTAATTGGACACAAAACAAGCATCAACAGATACAAGAAGATTGAAATAATCTCATACTTTCTATTGGATCACCAGGGTCTAATAATGAACATCCATACCGAAAAAGAAAAAGAAAAAGAAAGAAAGAAAGAAAGAAAGGAAGGAAGGAAGGAAGGAAGGAAGGAAGGAAGAAAGAAAGAAAGAAAGAAAGAAAGAGAGAGAAAGAGAGAAAGAAAGCAAGCAACAGAAAGCACACAGATACTTGAAAACCAAAGAAATGTCTAATCAATGACAACTTGATCAGGGAGGAAATAAAGAAAAAAATAAAAAATTCCCAGAATTCAATGAAAATAAAAGCACAGCATATTCAAAATCAGAGGACACAATGAAAGTAATGTTAAGAGGAAAGTTCATACCACTAAACGACTTTACAAAGAAATTGGAGAGATCTTATACTGAAAACTTAACAGAAAACCTGAAAGCTATAGAAGCAAAAGAAGCAAACATCCCTAAGAGGAATAGACAGCCAGAAATTGTCAAGCACATGACTAAAATCAACCATTTACAAAGAGAACAATACAAAGAATCAAAAAAACCAACAGCTGATTCTTAAAGAAAATTAACAAAGCAGATAAACTGTTAACCAATCTAACTAAAAATTATGGATACAGTATCCAAATTAAACTATTATTTAGCACCATAATATGGAATAAATGAGGAAACATGAATAAATAACCCACACAAACGTCGTTTTATATCGATATGAAAACCATTCTCTTTGTACAATACCCAAAACACCACTCTGTCAGTCAGAGCAATCTAACATAAAGGCCCAATTTTCCCACACCTCGCTACAGAACAGTTAAGAACAGGAAAAGTGTACCCTACAGTACAAGGACAGTCTGATCAGTGAAGAACAAAGTTACTACAGAGGAAATATTCATACGGCTTTCCTATTTCTATTAGGATACTGCATTCTGTATACCCACTTCATGATTCAAAAACCATAAATAGCTAAAACAGACAGTGAAATGCTAACTGACTCATATAACAACTGACCTGATAGAGATTATTTACATTATCAGTTTCAAGGTTGTAAAGTTTATAATATTTGATTGTGACAACATATTCAGTCCTTTAAAAACTTACTACTTTCCCTCTACTTTAACTACAACTATGATTTTATTTCTTCCAAGTATTACTCTGAACACCCCTAGTAGTCTGCTAATATGATGCCTGTTGTTTTAACATGACACCTAATTATGAAAAGATAATCCAACTGTTAATACATTGAATTAAAAAATATTTTGCTTTGAAATGCCGAAAGAAAATCATCACAATAAATGAAATCTCAGCATATCCATTAATATGAATATTTTTCTGGAAAAGAGTAAATGAATTATCTTAAGAATGTTAAAAATGTTTTATCTGTAACAGAGGAAACTATTCAGGAAATGTTAAAATAAAGGAAAGTGTCACTTCACAGCATGCCTGGCATGGGCTCAATTCTTAGTGGGTTGCATCCTTGACAAACACAGTGAATGGCCACACTCAGTAGACTCTACTCAAGGCAGTCTCCTCAAAGTTCTCCTCACACTTAACTTTCAATGAATCCGTACATAATCATTAAACTGAAGGAGCCTCCCTTCACAAACGAGTAAGCCAGTCTGTCAGGAGATGTTAAATGCTATTCCGAAGGAAGAGTGTCAACAGGGAGGGTATTATAGAACTGATGTAATTCCAGTTATTAAGCCAAATGTAGGTAATTACTGCTTTTTCTTTCTCATTTTATGCTCTTCAACTTGAAGCTCCATTTATATCTTAAAACACTGGTATTTTTAAGAGAGCAAAGTGCATAGCGGAGGAAAAGAGGAAATAAGAAGGAGGCTGCAGAGAGCGGGAGGAATGGGCAGGCTTCTCAGGGCCATGGGACAGGTTTTTTCCCATCTTCATTAACTTGGGTATTCCTTATTTACATTTCAATTGTTATTCCCCTTTCCGGTTTCCAGGCCAACATCCCCCTAAACCCTCCCCTTCTATGTGGGTGTTCCCCTCCCCATCCTCCCCCCATTACTGCCCTCCCCTGCAACAATCCATTCACTGGGGGTTCAGTCTTGGCAGGACCAAGGGCTTCCCCTTCCACTGGTGCCCTTCCTAGGCTATTCATTGCTACCTATGAGGTCAGAGTCCAGGGTCAGTCCATGTATAGTCTTTAGGTAGTGGCTTAGTCCCTGGAAGCTCTGGTTGCTTGGCATTGTTGTTCATATGGGGTCTCGAGCCCCTTCAGCTCTTTCAGTCCTTTCTCTGATTCCTTTAACGGGGGTCCCGTTCTCAGTTCAGTGGTTTGCTGCTGACATTCGCCTATGTATTTGCTGTATTCTGGCTGTGTCTCTCAGCAGACATCTACATCTGGTTCCTGTCAGCCTGCACCTCTTTGCTTCATCCATCTTATCTAGTTTGGTGGCTGTATATGTATGGGCCACATGTGGGGCAGGCTCTGAATGGGCGTTCCTTCAGCCTCTGTTCTAAACTTAGCCTCCCTATTCCCTGCCAAGGGTATTCTTATTCCCCTTTTAAAGAAGGAGTGAAGCATTCGCATTTTCTTCATCCTTCTTGAGTTTCATGTGTACTGTGTATCTGGAATAATTCGAGCATTTGGGCTAATAGTCACTTATCAATGAGTGCATACCATGTGTGTTTTTCTGTGATTGGGTTACCTCACTCAGGATATTTTCATCCAGTTACCTATGAATTTCATGAAGTCATTGTTTTCGTAGCTGAGTAGTATTCCATTGTGTAGATGTACCTCATTTTCTGTATCCATTCCTCTGTTGAAGGGCATCTAGGTTCTTTCCAGCTTCTGGGTATTATAAATAAGGCAAGGCAGCTTATCCTTATTAAAGAGAAGAAAGCTTTCTTCTTACATCTGGGTTTAATTCATTTAGCATTAAAAGGGTTGAACCTTCTCCTTTCTTTATGCAATAAAGATTGGAGCTCATTAAAAAAAAAACACTGGTATTTTAAACCATGTTTAAAATATGCCATCTGATAGCATGAAAGGTAAATTAAGCTTTTGAAAAACCTTTGAACAACTTATTCTGACCTAAACTGAGTACTGTAACTTAAGGCCCAGTATGGTATTGACCAACTTAAAAAATGAATAAATGAAAAGAAAAATTTAATTTTAAATAGGAGCTAACAAAATCAGGAGCTAATAAAATGGCTTGCCACACTGATTAGGCACTCACTGTAAAACACAGCAGAATTGATATTTTCTACTCATCACCACAGCACTGTAGTTTCACTAGCCTAATCAAATATTCATTTTTACATAGAAAACAGCCCACTTTAGTGTCTAGTAATTCCTTTTAATGCAACTACCTTTCAAAATGTTGCTGGGACAGGTGTTCAGTCGGTGTGTGAGAGCTCTCAGTAAATCCTGTGGATTTACCTGCTTGAGTCTTTCATCAGTGAGTTTGTCCTGGTTGCCTACTTGGACTTTCTTCAGTAAAGAGCAGTGAGGCATGACCACTATGAGGGAGGTGTCAGGAAGCTGCTTACACCTATATGTTGTATACCTAAGAAGTCCAGGACACTTAAATGCTAGAACACACATCAGACATACTGAGACAACCAGAAATGCTGATCTCAAATATATTCTGAATTCTGGAAGCAATTTTTTCCAATAATCATCAGTAATCTGCTGATGACTAGTAAGATCCAGCAGCTTCCAAACCTGGAAATCTAAACAAGTCAGCCCAGGACTTGCAAACCAATGATGCAGAAAGGTAACATTATTCAGGGACAAATTCAAAACTATCTTATGGACTGTGGCAGTTGGGTGATAGCTGGGATTTGGGGGAGGCTCTCTGTGACAGAAACAGGAGTTTTTAGGGATGGGCTCCTGAGAGTAAGTTTGGCTACTTTAAGGCTGCTCCTGGGCAGATGAGGGCAGGTGCACCTGGCTCTGACTGCATGCCCCCTCAGCCCCTCCCCCACAATTGCCTCAATCCTGGCACACTCTGTGGCTGGAGAGGCTGGTGCCAGGTAGAGAGGCAAAAGGGCTGCACAGGGCCTCACAGCAGCTGGTGTTGGGCAGTCACGGAAGTGAGGCACCTCCCTTGCCCCTGCTGCCCTGGCACTTCAGAGTGTCTTTTCCAGCTCTCTGCTTCATACTACCTCAACTGCATTGAAGTTTTTCCTCTAAAGACTTGCGTCTCAGACATTTTCAGAGCAGTTGGTCACTTGGTCCACCATTTCAGACTGTTCAAATCATTTGTTCAAATCAAAGCTTCATTTATACCTGCACTTTCTCAGCACACAAACCCTGGACAATACATGCTACAGCTAACCAGTTTCCTTTTTTATTAATCATTTTATTCACTTGCATTCCAAATGATATCTCCCTTCCGGATAACCCCACACAAACCCCCCATCCCATCCCCTTCTCTCCCCTCCTATTTACCTCTATGAGGGGGCTCCTCCACACACTCAACCACTCACTCTTCACTTCCCTACTCTAGCATCTCCCTATTTTGGGGCATCAAGCCTCCAGAGAACCAAGGGCCTCCCCTTCAAATGAGGCCAGGTAAGGCCATCCTCTGATATCTATGTATGTGGAGCCATAGATTCCCTTCATGTATACTCTTTGGTTGGTGGTCTAGTCCTTGGAATCTCCTGGTGTGTAATTACTTGGTATCTTTCTTCCTGTGGTGTTGCAGTTCCCTTCAGCTCCTTCAGTCCTTCCCCTAATTCTTCCATGGGGCCCCCATGTCCAGTCTGATGGTTGGCTTTGGGCACCTGAATTTGAATTGGTCAGGTTCTGGCACAGCCTGTCAGGGGAGAGTTATGCAGGCTCCTATCAGCAAGTGTTTCTTGGCATCAGCAATAGTGTCTGTGTTTGGTGTCTGCAGATGGCATGGATCCCCAGGTGGAGTGGTCCCTGGATGGTGTTTCAGTCTTTGCTCCACTCTTTGTCTATATTTCCTTTAGACATGAACAATTCTGGGTTAATATTTTGAAATGGTGGGTGGCCACATCCCTCAGCTGGGGCCATGCTATCAACAGGATATAGTCTCTACTGGTTCTCTCTCCTCTTTGTTGAGTATTTTGCCATTCCGATTCGAATGTCATTCCGATTGGGTCCTAGGAAACTCTTGCTTCCCTGGCATCTGGGACTATCTAGTAGTTGTCACCAGTACCCATACCCCACTACTGCACACCTCTGTTCATTTTCCTGACCCTTAGTACATCTCCCCTTCTCCTCCCAGACCTCTTCCTGCCACTATTTTTCCCTGTGCCTGCTATCTCCCTCCCAGGTTCCTCCCTCTTCTACCTCCCATAATTATTTTGTTCCCCCCTCCAAGTAGGAATGAAACATCTACATTTTGCTCTTCATTCTTGGGCTTCATATGATCTGTGAATTATATTGTGAGTATTGTGAAATTTGGGCTAATATCCACTTATCAGTGAGATAAGTGATATGTGACCATATGATCAGTGACCCTATGTGACCTTTTTGTGTCTGGGTTACCTTACACAGGAAGATCTTTTCTAGTTCCATCCATTTGTCTGCAAATTTCACATAGACATTTTTTTTACAGCTGAAAATTACTTTATTATGCAAATATACCACATTTTCTGTATCCATCCCTCTATTGAGGGAGATCTGGTTTGTCTGCAGCTTCTGGCTACTACAAATAAGGCTGCTGGTGAACTAATACCATCCCACAGTTCCCTGCACCCAAATCCCGTGGGAAAGAGAGCAGACCACCCAGGCGCGCAGACATCCCAAGGCCCCAGGACAGACTGCCACCTCTGAACACCTTGGCCCACATTCCTGGTCCAAGGGGAAACTGCACAATGCCTCTGGACAGAGAGATATAAGAACAGACAACTGCCAGTACCTGCAGTTCTGGTCTGCGCCCAGGACGGAACTGATCCCCCAAACAGCTCCCTGAAGCCAAATCCCATGGGGGAGAGAGCTGGAATCTCAGAAGTGTGGATACTCCTGAGAAGTCAGTGGAGAATACCCTCTGCCCACAGTGCAGACCCAAGAGGGAATTGAATAGTGGCAAGTGTGCCTGCTGGGTGCAAGGACCTACATGAGCAATCAGGGGCAGGACCCTTTGATACCTGCCCATGCCTAGAGCTGGAATACAGTCTCCAGGAGTGCTGCCACAGCTGAGAGCAAGCACCTGTTCTCAGGAAAGGCTGAAAGAAAACAGGAAAACAGTTCTACAGGAGTGGGGCCACACAGGCCTCTCACAGGGACAAGACACTCCCAGATATGGCAAGACAAGCAAACACCAGAGACAACCCAATGGCTAGAGGCAAACGCAGGAACATAATAAACAGTAACCAAGACTACTTTGAATCAACAGAGCCCAGTTCTCCAACCAAAGAAAATATTGGATATCCAAACACACCAGAAAAGCAAGATTTGGATTTGAAATTACATTTTTTGATAATGATGGAGGATTTTAAGAAAGACATAAAGAACTCCCTTAGAGAAATGCAGGAATGCACAAGTAAACAAGTAGAAGCCCTTAGAGAGGAAACACAAAAATCACTGAAAGAATTACAGGAAAACACAATGAAACAAAACAGGTGAAAGAGTTGAAAATGAAAATAGAGACAATAAAGAAAGCACAAAGGGAGACAACTCTGGATAAAGAAAACCAAAGGAAGAGACAAGGAGTCGTAGACACAAGCATCCCCAATAGAATGCAAGAGATAGATGAGAGAATCTCAGGGGCAGAAGATACTGTAGAAAACATCGACACAACTGTCAAAGATAATGTAAAACGCAAAAATCTCCGAGCCCAAAACATACAGGAAATCCAGGACACAATGAGAAGATCAAACCTAAGGATAATAGGTATAGAAGAAAGTGAAGACTCACAACTTAAAGGGCCAGTAAATTATTCAACAAACTTATAGAAGAAAACTTCCCTAACCTAAAGAAAGAGATGCCCATAAACATACAAGAAGCCTACAGACCTCCAAATAGATTGGACTAGAAGAGAAATTCCTCCCGTCACATAATAGTTAAAACAGCAAATGCACAAAACAAAGAGAGAATATTAAAAGCAGTAAGGGAAAAAGGTCAAGTGACATACAAAGGCAGACCTATAAGAATTACACCAGACTTCTCACCAGAGACTAGGAAAGATATAAGATCCAGGACAGATGTCATACAGACCCTAAGAGAACACAACTGCCAGCCCTAGTTACTGTATCCAGTAAAACTTTCAATTAACATAGATGGAGAAACCAAGCTATTCCATGACTAAACCAAATTTACACAATATATTTCTACAAATCCAGGCCTACAAAGGATAAGAGATAGAAAACTCCAAGACAGGGAGAGGAACTACACCATACAGAAAGCAAGAATATAATTTCCTTGCATTGAAACCAAAAGAGAGACAAACAAACATAATTTCACCTCTAACAATGAAAATAACAGGAAGCTACAATCACTATCCCTTAACACCTCTCAACATCAACAGACTCGATTCCCCAATAAAAAGACATAGGCTAACAGACTGAATAAAGAGGACCCAGCATTTTGCAACATGCAGGAAACACACGTCAGAGACAAAGACAGACACTACCTCAGAGTAAATGGCTGGAAAAAATTTTCCAAGCAAATGGCCAAAGAAACAAGCTGGAGTTGCCATTCTAATACCAAATAAAATTGAATTTCAACCAAGAGTCATTAAAAAAGATAAGGAAGGACACTTTATATTCATCAAAGGAAAAATACACCAAGATGAACTCTCAATCCTAAATATCTATGCTCCTAATGCAAGGTCAACTACATTCATAAAAGAAAGCTCAAAGCACACATTGTAACTTACACAATAATACCAGGAGACTTCAACCCCTCACTCTCATCACTGGACAGATCATGGAAACAGAAATTAAACAGAGACATACAAAAACTAACAGAAGTTATGAACCAATTTGATTTAACAGATATTTACAGAACATTCCATCCTAAAACAAAACGATATACTTTCTTTTCAGCACCTCATGGAACCTTCTACAAAACTGACCATATAATCAGTCACAAAACAGGCCTCAACAGATACAGGAAGATAGAAATGATCCCATGCGTCCTATCAGATCACCATGAGCTAAGACTGGTCTTCAGTAACAACAATAATGACAGAAAGCCCACATATACATGGAAGTTGAACAATGCTCTACTCAAGGACAATGTGGTCAAGGAAGAAATAAAGAAAGAAATTAAGACTTCTTAGAATTTAATGAAAATGAAGATGAAACATTCCCTAGCTTATGGGACACAATGAAAGCGGTACTAAGAGGAAAACTCATAGCTCTGAGTGCCTACAAATAGAAACAGGAGAGAGCATATGTCAGCAGCTTGACATCACATCTTAAATCTCTAGAACAAAAGGAAATAAATAAACCCAAGAGGAGTAGAAGGCAGGAAAAAAATCAAACTCAGAGCTGAAATCAACCAAGTAGAAATGGAATGGACTATACAAAGAATCAACAAAATCAGGAGCTGGTTCTTTGAGAAAATCAACAAGATAGATAAACCCTTAGCCAGACTAACCAGTAGTCACAGACAGTGTATCTAAATTAACAAAATCAGAAATGAAAAGGGAGACATAACAAAATCTGAGTAAATTTTAAAAAATCATCATATCCTACTACAAAAGCCTGTATTAAATAAAACTGGAAAATCTGGAGGAAATGGACAATTTTCTAGGCATATACCAGGTACCAAAGTTAAATCAAGAACAAATAAATCATCTAAACAACCCCGTAACTCTATAGAAATAAAAGCAGTTATTAGAAGTCTCCCAACCAAACAGAGCCCAGGTCCAGATGGGTTCAGTGCAGAATTCTATCATACCTTCATAGAAGATCTCAAACCAATACTGTCCAAACTATTCCACAAAATTAAAACAGACGGAGCACTACCAAATTCCTTCTATGAAGCCACAATTACTCTTATACCTAAACCACACAAAGACCCAACAAAGAAAGAGAACTTTAGAACAATTTCCCTTAAGAATATCAATGCAAAAATACTCAATAAAATTCTTGCAAACTGAATCTAAGAACACATCAAAACGATCATCCATCATGATCAAGTAGGCTTCATCCCAGGGATGCAGGGATGGTTTAATGTATGAAAATCCATCAATGTAATCCACTATGTAAACAACTCAAAGATAAGAAGCACATGGTCATTTCATTAGATGCTGAGAAAGCATTTGACAAAATTCAACACCCCTTCATGATAAAAGTCCTGAAAAGATCAGGAATTCAAGGCCTATATCTAAACATTCTAAAAGCAATATACAGCAAACCAGTAGCTGACATCAAACTAAATGGAGAGAAACTTGAAGCAATCCCACTAAAATCAGGGACTAGACAAGGCTGCCCACGCTCTCCCTACTTATTCAATATAGTTCTTGAAGTTCTAGCCAGAGCAATCAGACAGCGAAAGGAGGTAAAAGGGATACAAATTGGGAGGGAAGAAATCAAAATATCACTATTTGCAGATGATATGATAGTGTACTTAAGCGAACACAAACGATCCACCAGAGAACTACTTAACCTGATAAACAACTTCAGCAAAGTGCCGGGGCATAAAATTAACTCAAACAAATCAGTAGCCTTACTCTACCCAAAGGATAAACCGGCTGAGAGAGAAATTAGGGAATGACACCCTTAAAAATAGTCCCAAATAACAGAAAATATCTTGATGTGACTTTAACCAAGCAAGTGAGAGATCTGTATGACAAGAACTTCAAATCTCTGAAGAAATTGAAGAAGATCTCAGAAGATGACAAGATCTTCCATGGTCATGGATTGGCAGGATTAATATAGTAAAGATGGCCATTTTGCCAAAATCAATCTATAGGTCAATGCAATTCCCATCAAATTTCCTACTCAATTCTTTATAGAGATAGAAAGAGCAATTTGCAAATTCATTTGGAATAACAAAAAACCCAGAATAGCGAAAACTATACTCAACAGTAAAAGAAATTCTGGGGGAATCACCATCCCTGACTTCAAGCAGTATTACAGAGCAATAGTCTTCAAAACTGTATGGTATTGCTACAGAGACAGGCAGGTAGATCAGTGCAACAGAATTGAAGACCCAGCAATGAAACACACACCTATAGCCTCTTGATCTTTGACAAAGGAGCTAAAACCTTCCAATGGAAAAAAGATAACATTTTCAACAAATGGTGCTGGTTCAACTGGAGGTCAGCATATAGAAAAAGGCAAATCGATCCATGCTTATCACCCTGTACAAAGAAGTGGATCAAGGACCTCCACATCAAACCAGATACACTCAAATTAATAGAAGAAAAAGTGGGGAAGCATCTCAAACACATGGGCACTGGAGAAAATTTCCTGAACAAAACAATGTCTTATGCTCTAAGATCAAGAATCAACAAATGGGACCTCATAAGACTGCAAAGCTTTTGTAAAGCAAAAGACAAAGTCATTAGGACAAAATGGCAACCAACAGATTGGGAAAAGATCTTTACCAATCCTACATCTGACAGAGAGCTAATATTAATCCAAAATATACAAAGAACTCAAGGAGATGGACTCCAGAGAGCCAAATCACCCTATCAAAAAATAGGGTACAGAGCTAAAGAAAACATTCTCAGCTGAGGATTATCAAATGGCCAAAAAGCATCTAAAGAAATGTTCAACATCCTTAGTCATCAGGTAAATGCAAATCAAAGCAGCCCTGAGATAAAAAAAGCTCAGATGACAGCAGACGCTGGTGAGGATGTGGAGAAAGAGGAACACTCCTCCATTGTTGGTGGGATTGCAAACTTCTACAACCTCTCTGGAAATCAGTCTGGAGGTTCCTCAGAAAATTGGGCATTACACTACCTCAGAACCCAGCTCTACCACCCTTGGGCATACACCCAAAGATGCTCCAACATACAATAAAGACACATGCTCCACTATGTTCATAGCAGCCTTATTTATAATAGCCAGAAGCTGGAAAAAACCCAGGTGCCCTTCAACAGAGGAATGGATACAGAAAATGTGGTACATTTACACAATGGAGTACTACTCAGGTATCAAAAACAATGACTTCATGAGATTCATAGGCAAATGGAATGAACTAGAAAATATCATCCTGAGGGAGGTAACCCACCACAGAAAACACACATGGCACGCACTCATTGATAAGTGGATATTAGCCCAAAACCTCGAATTACCCAAGATGCAATCCACAGACCACTTGAAGCTCAAGAAAAAGATTGAATAAAATACAGATGCTTCCACTACTTATTATAATGGGATAACAGAAATATCCATAGGAAGGGATATAGAGGCAAAGTTTAGAGCAGAGACTGAAGGAACAGCCATTCAGAGCCTGGCCCACATGTGGCCCATACATATACAGCCACCAAAACTAGATTAGACTGATGAAGCTAAGAAGTGCGTCATGTCCGGAACTGGATATAGATATCTCCTTAGAGACACAACCAGAGCATGTCAAATACAGAGGTGAACACTAGCAGCAAACTACTGAACTGAGAACAGGACGCCCTTTCAGGGATTAGAGAAAGGATTGAAAGAGCTGAAGGGGCTTGCAACCCCATAAGAATAACAATGCCAGAGATTCCAGGGACTAAACCACTACCCAAAGACTATATATGGACCCAGGGCTCCAGCTGTGTATGTAGCAGAGAATACACTTGTTGGTCACCAGTGGAAGGGGAAGCCCTTGATCCTACCCTGGTTGGACCCCCAGTGCAGGGGAATGTAGGGGTGGATTGTAAGGGGGTTGGATTCGGAGAGGGACACCCTTACAGGGAAGGGGGAGGGCATAGGTGTTTAAGGACAGGAAACTGGGAAAGGCAATAACATTTGAAATGTAAATAAAGAAACATATCTAATTAAAAAAAGAAGAAAAATCCCCCGCTGAAGGAATCAGAGAAAGAACTGGAAGAGCTTGAAGGGGCTCGAGACCCCAAAAGTACAAGAATGCCAAGCAACCAGAGCTTCCAGGGACTAAGCCACTACCTAAATACTATACATGGACTGACCCTGGACTCTGACCTCATAGGTAGCAATGAATATCCTAGTAAGAGCACCAGTGGAAGGGGAAGCCCTGGGTCCTGCTAAGACTGAACCCCCAGTGAACTAGACTATGGGGGGAGGGCGGCAATGGGGGGAGGGTTGGGAGGGAAACACCCATAAGGAAGGGGAGGGGGGAGGGGGATGTTTGCCCGGAAACCAGGAAAGGGAATAACACTTGAAATGTATATAAAAAATACTCAAGTTAATAAAAAAAATAAAAAAAAGAAGAAAAATAAGTAGAGGAGGAGGAGGAGGACGAGGAGGAGGAGGAGGAGAAGGACGAGGACAAGGAGGTGGAGGAGAAGTATGAGGACCAGGACGACGAGGAGGAGGAGGAGGAGGACCAAGAGGATGACAAGGTGGAGGAGGAGAAGGACGAGGAGGGGGAGGAGGAGGACGAGGAGGACGAGGAGGAGGAGGAGGGAGAGGAGAAGGAGGATGAGGAGGAGGACGAGGACCAGGAGGACGAGGACGAGGAGGAGGAGGAGGGGGAGGAGAAGTAGGATGAGTAGGAGGAGGAGGACGAGGACGAGGACGAGGAGGACGAGGATGAGGAGGACGAGGACGAGGAGGACGAGGATGAGGAGGAGGAGGGCGAGGAGGAGGAGGAGGACGAGGACGAGGAGGAGGAGGAGGGGTGGAGGAGGACGAGGACGAGGACAAGGAGCAGCAGCAGCAACAGAAGCAGCAGCAACAGCAGCAGCAACAGAAGCAGCACCGGAAGCCGCAGCCCAAGCTCCAACAGAAGCAGCCAAAGCCAAAGCAGCTGAAGCCAAAACAGCGGAAGCCTAAGCCACCTAATCCGCTGAAACCCCCGAAGCCACCGAAGCCGCCAAAGCCGCCAAAGCCTCCATAGCCACGGAAGCCGCCGAAGCAGCTAAAGCCGATGCCGAAACCGCCAAGCCGAAGCCTAAGCAGAAGCCAAAGAAGAAGCAGAAGGCGAAGCCGAAGCAGAAGAAGCTGGCGAAGCATAAGAAGCCAACAAAGCCAAAGAAGCCAATTAGGACAAGGAAGAAGACAGAGGAGGAGGGGGAGGGGGAGGGGAAGCAAAGGGGAGAAGGCGGGGAAGGAGGAGATGATGACAACCACAAAGATGACTAGGACGAGAAGAAGAAGAAGCCGAAGAAAAGGAAGAAGATGAAGGAGAAGAAGGTGAAGGAGAAGAAGAAGAAGGAGAAGGAGAAGAAGGAGAAGGAGAAGGAGAAGGAGAAGGAGAAGAAGGAGAAGGAGAAGGAGAAGAAGAAGGAGGAGAATTAGCCGGAGTAGAAGGAGAAGCAGGAATAGAAGGAGAAGCCAGAGAATCTGTATCTATATCTATATCTGATAGAGGGCTAATATGCAATATATACAAAGAAATCCAGAAGTTTAGACTGCAGAGAATCAAATAACTCTAGCACAAAATGAGGTGCAGAGCTAGACAAAGAATTCTAAGCTGAGGAATATCAAATGGCCCTGAAGCACCTAAGGAACTATTAAACATCCTTAATCATCAGCAAAAATCAATCCAAGAAAATGTTGAGATTTGACCTCACACCACTCAGAATGACTAAGAAAAAAGTCTAAAGTGACAACAAATGTTGAGGAGGATGAGGAGAAAGAGAAACATTCCTCCACTGTAGGTGGGATTGCAAGCTCTTACAGTAACTCTGGAAATTAGTTTGTAAGTTCCTCAGAATTCGGACATAGTACTACCTGAGGACCTAGCTATACACACTCCTGGGCATATACCTAAAAGGGGCGCCAACATGTGGCAAGGAAACATGCTCCATTATGTTCATAGAACCCTTATTTGTAATTGCCAGGAGCTGGAAAGAACCCAGATGTCCCGCCATCTACAGAGTACACTGACAGACCCATGTCTTAGGTGCACATGTAGCAGAGGACGGCCTTGTGGGGAACCAATGGGAGGAGAAGCCCTTGGTCTTGCCAAGGCTCTACCTCCACAGTGTAAAGGAATGCTGAGACAGGGAGGCAAGTGGGAAGGGGTGAGTGGATAGGTGGGGGAACAGCCTCATAGAAGAGGGAAAGGGAAGATGGGATGGGCGTTCATGGGTGGAAAACCAGGAAAGGGGATAACATTTGAAATGGAAATAAAAAAAATCAAATACTCCTCCCCAAAAAAGGATGAGGGGAAGGGGTGGTTGGTAAACCTCACTTGGTAAAACTCTTGCCTTGAAAACCCAACTGCAGATGTGGGGACAAGGGGATCCCCAAAGCTACTTGCCTGCAAGTGTGAATATCAGTGCGCTCCAAGATAGTAAATCAATCACACCAGGGACGTGGGTGAGTGAGGTTTGTCTCCAGATCAGAGGGACCAGGGGTGGAACCCACAGGGCGGCCTGATGGCCAGAGTTCAGTCCTCAGAAGCCACAATGTGGCAGAACAGAACGGCCAGTTGACCCTGCCTTCTGGCCACTACACACTTAGCTCCACATGTGTGGGGCACTGGAAAGTGAGAGTTGAGCAGGTGTCCCTGTCGTATGGTTGGTTATCTTTTTGGTATATGCCTAGGAGTGGTATACCTGGGTCTTGAGGTAAAACAATTTTTAGTTTTCTGAGAAACCTCCAAATTAATTTTCCAAATTCATTGTACAAGTTTCCACTCCAGCAACACTGGGAAACTCTTTCCTGTGCTCTACATCCTTACCAGCATGTGCTATCACTTGAATTTTTGGACTTAGCCATTCTAACAGTGGATATGGAATCTCAGGGTCATTTTGATACTCATTTCCAAGATGGCTAAGTACTTTGAAGATTTCTTGGCCATTTGAGGTTCCTTTGTTGAGGATTCCCTGCTTATCTTTGTATGCCATTTTAAATTGATAAACCCAGGGACCAGAAATCCTGACCTGGCAGGGCTTAAGAAGTAGTTCTAGCGTAATGAGCTCCAATTGCCAAAATGAAAGCCAAAGATGATTGCACTGTGACATAGGAAGAACCTATATGGGGGTTGCAGGGATGGCTCAGTATTGATAAGGGCCTGGTGCATTTGCCAAAAATCTATGTTCTATTCTCAGAACTTATCCAGAGGCTCAAGAGTACCTGACCTTATCTTCTGGATGCTCTAGATATGACATAGGTGGCAAACACAGACGCACATGACAAGCGTTTATTATTTTGATGTTTGACCTGTATAGATATTTTGTCTGCATGTATTTCTGTGCACCAAATGAATGTAGTGCCTGAAGCATTGAGAAGTGGGTGCCACTGCCAGATCTCCTTCAAACTGTAGTTACAGACAGCTGATGGCCACCATGTACAGCTAGATATTAGGCTCATGTCTCTTAGAAGAGCAGTTAGCCAGTGCGTTTAACCACTGGGCCACATCTCCTAAAAATATTCTAAATGATAAAATACTATAGAATCAATTTTAAAAGTGCTCAGAAAATCTCAGAGTTGCATAAGAGTGTAGGGGGTTGCGATTATTGCAACCAAAGAAACAACAAACTAGTTCTAGACTCATAAACAGGGAATTTAATGAGAGAACCACTTTCTTGATCACTAAGCATGGAAGTGTAGGAATCAAGTGGACCTCACTCTCCTACAGGATTGAGAAAGGTGACAGTCAGGGAAAGAGATTAACCTTAAGAATGCAGAAGACAGCGGAAGGGGTGGCACAGGTCTTCCTGGTTGCTGCCGCTGCAGAGAGCCCGTGGGCAGCACCCCACGAGCGAACTTGAGCCTCCGGACTACAGGTAAGACCAACTATTCTGCTGCAAGAAAGCTGCCTGGTGAGCTTGGGACACAAGGAAGAGAATTCCTCTAGGACCGGGCACGTTCTGTGTTTACCGGAAGTCCCACACCCGAGGATCCCGGCCCGCAGCAGCTCTCTGCTCCCAGACCCTGTGAGAGAGAGACCCAACCGCCTGGTCAGGTGGGCACTCCTGAGGCTGCAGAGCGGAAGAGAACACCAACACTGCTCACCCCTGCCCACATCCCTGGCCAAAGAGGAAACCTTATAAGGCCTCTGGGCTCCCGTGGGGGAGGGCCCAGGAGCGGCAGGACCCCTGCCAGAGACACCGCCGGACCCTGAAGGAAACAGACCATATAAAGAGTTCTCTGCACCCAAATCCCGTGGGAGGGAGAGCTAAACCTTCAGAGAGGCAGACAAGCCTGGGAAACCAGAAGAGACTGATCTCTGAACATACATCTCGGACGCCAGAGAAAAACACCAAAGGCCATCTGGAACCCTGGTGGACTGAAGCTCCCGGAAGAGGCGGCACAGGTATTCCTGGTTGCTGCCGCCGCAGAGCGCCCGTGGGCAGCACCCCACGAGCGAACTTGAACCTCGGGACCACAGGTAAGACCAACTTTTCTGCTGCAAGAAAGCTGCCTGGTGAACTCAAGACACAGGCCCACAGGAACAGCTGAAGACCTGTAGAGAGGAAAAACTACACGCTCGAAAGCAGAACACTCTGTTCCCATAACTGGCTGAAAGAAAACAGGAAAAGAGGTCTACAGCACTCCTGACACACAGGCTTATAGGACAGTCCAGCCACTGTCAGAAATAGCAGAACAAAGTAACACTAGAGATAATCTGATGGCGAGAGGCAAGCGCAGGAACCCAAGCAACAGAAACCAAGACTACTTGGCATCATCGGAGCCCAATTCTCCCACCAAAACAAACATGGAATATCCAAACACACCAGAAAAGCAAGATCTAGTTTCAAAATCATATTTGATCATGATGCTGGAGGACTTCAGGAAAGATGTGAAGAACTCCCTTAGGGAAACACAGGAAAACATTAATAAACAAGTAGAAGCCTACAGAGAGGAATCGCAAAAATCCCTGAAAGAATTCCAGGAAAACACAATCAAACAGTTGAAGGAATTAAAAATGGAAATAGAAGCAATCAAGAAAGAACACATGGAAACAACCCTGGATATAGAAAACCAAAAGAAGAGACAAGGAGCTGTAGATACAAGCTTCACCAACAGAATACAAGAGATGGAAGAGAGAATCTCAGGAGCAGAAGATTCCATAGAAATCATTGACTCAACTGTCAAAGATAATGTAAAGCGGAAAAAGCTACTGGTCCAAAACATACAGGAAATCCAGGACTCAATGAGAAGATCAAACCTAAGGATAATAGGTATAGAAGAGAGTGAAGACTCCCAGCTCAAAGGACCAGAAAATATCTTCAACAAAATCATAGAAGAAAACTTCCCTAACCTAAAAAAAGAGATACCCATAGACATACAAGAAGCCTACAGAACTCCAAATAGATTGGACCAGAAAAGAAACAGCTCCCGTCACATAATTGTCAAAACACCAAACGCACAAAACAAAGAAAGAATATTAAAAGCAGTAAAGGAAAAAGGTCAAGTAACATATAAAGGGAGACCTATCAGAATCACACCAGACTTCTCGCCAGAAACTATGAAGGCCAGAAGATCCTGGACTGATGTCATACAGACCCTAAGAGAACACAAATGCCAGCCCAGGTTACTGTATCCTGCAAAACTCTCAATTAACATTGATGGAGAAACCAAGATATTCCATGACAAAACCAAATTTACACAATATCTTTCTACAAATCCAGCACTACAAAGGATAATAAATGGTAAAGCCCAACATAAGGAGGCAAGCTATACCCTAGAAGAAGCAAGAAACTAATCGTCTTGGCAACAAAACAAAGAAAATGAAAGCACACAAACATAACCTCACATCCAAATATGAATATAACAGGAAGGAATAATCACTATTCCTTAATATCTCTCAATATCAATGCCCTCAACTCCCCAATAAAAAGACATAGATTAACAAACTGGATACGCAACGAGGACCCTGCATTCTGCTGCCTAAAGGAAACACACCTCAGAGACAAAGACAGACACTACCTCAGAGTGAAAGGCTGGAAAACAACTTTCCAAGCAAATGGTCAGAAGAAGCAAGCTGGAGTAGCCATTCTAATATCAAATAAAATCAATTTTCAACTAAAAGTCATCAGAAAAGATAAGGAAGGACACTCCATATTCATCAAAGGAAAAATCCACCAAGATGAACTCTCAATCCTAAATATCTATGCCCCAAATACAAGGGCACCTACATACGTAAAAGAAACCTTACTAAAGCTCAAAACACACATTGCACCTCACACAATAATAGTGGGAGATTTCAACACCCCACTCTCATCAATGGACAGATCATGGAAACAGAAATTACACAGAGACATAGACAGACTAAGAGAAGTCATGAGCCAAATGGACTTAACGGATATTTATAGAACATTCTATCCTAAAGCAAAAGGATATACCTTCTTCTCAGCTCCTCATGGTACTTTCTCCAAAATTGACCATATAATTGGTCAAAAAACGGGCCTCAAAGGGTACAGAAAGATAGAAATAATCCCATGCGTGCTATCGGACCACCACGGCCTAAAACTGGTCTTCAATAACAATCAAGGAAGAATGTCTACATATACTTGGAAATTGAACAATGCTCTACTCAATGATAACCTGGTCAAGGAAGAAATAAAGAAAGAAATTAAAAACTTTTTAGAATTTAATGAAAATGAAGGTACAACATACCCAAACTTATGGGACACAATGAAAGCTGTGCTAAGAGGAAAACTCATAGCGCTGAGTGCCTGCAGAAAGAAACAGGAAAGAGCATATGTCAGCAGCTTGACAGCACACCTAAAAGCTCTAGAACAAAAAGAAGCAAATACACCCAGGAGGAGTAGAAGGCAGGAAATAATCAAACTCAGAGCGGAAATCAACCAAGTAGAAACAAAAAGGACCATAGAAAGAATCAACAGAACCAAAAGTTGGTTCTTTGAGAAAATCAACAAGATAGATAAACCCTTAGCCAGACTAACGAGAGGACACAGAGAGTGTGTCCAAATTAACAAAATCAGAAATGAAAAGGGAGACATAACAACAGATTCAGAGGAAATTCAAAAAATCATGAGATCTTACTATAAAAACCTATATTCAAAATTTGAAAATCTTCAGGAAATGGACAATTTCCTAGACAGATACCAGGTACCGAAGTTAAATCAGGAACAGATAAACCAGTTAAACAACCCCATAAATCCTAAGGAAATAGAAGCAGTCATTAAACGTCTCCCAACCAAAAAGAGCCCAGGTCCGGACGGGTTTAGTGCAGAATTCTACCAAACCTTCATAGAAGACCTCATACCAATATTATCCAAACTATTCCACAAAATTGAAACAGATGGATCACTACCGAATACCTTCTACGAAGCCACAATTACTCTTATACCTAAACCACACAAAGACACAACAAAGAAAGAGAACTTCAGACCAATTTCCCTTATGAATATCGATGCAAAAATACTCAATAAAATTCTGGCAAACCGAATCCAAGAACACATCAAAACAATCATCCACCATGACCAAGTAGGCTTCATCCCAGGCATGCAGGGATGGTTTAATATACGGAAAACCATCAACGTGATCCATTATATAAACAAACTGAAAGAACAAAACCACATGATCATTTCATTAGACGCTGAGAAAGCATTTGACAAAATTCAACACCCCTTCATGATAAAAGTCCTGGAGAGAATAGGAATTCAAGGCCCATACCTGAACATAGTAAAAGCCATATACAGCAAACCAGTTGCTAACATTAAACTAAATGGAGAGAAACTTGAAGCAATCCCACTAAAATCAGGGACTAGACAAGGCTGCCCACTCTCTCCCTACTTGTTCAATATAGTTCTTGAAGTTCTAGCCAGAGCAATCAGACAACAAAAGGAGATCAAGGGGATACAGATCGGAAAAGAAGAAGTCAAAATATCACTGTTTGAAGATGATATGATAGTGTATTTAAGTGATCCCAAAAGTTCCAGCAGAGAACTAGTAAAGCTGATAAACAACTTCAGCAAAGTGGCTGGGTATAAAATTAACTCAAATAAATCAGTAGCCTTCCTCTACACAAAAGAGAAACAAGCCGAGAAAGAAATTAGGGAAACGACACCCTTCATAATAGACCCAAATAATATAAAGTACCTCGGTGTGACTTTAACCAAGCAAGTAAAAGATCTGTACAATAAGAACTACAAGACACTGAAGAAGGAAATTGAAGAAGACCTCAGGAGATGGAAAGATCTCCCATGCTCATGGATTGGCAGGATTAATATAGTAAAAATGGCAATTTTACCAAAAGCAATCTACAGATTCAATGCAATCCCCATCAAAATACCAATCCAATTCTTCAAAGAGTTAGACAGAACAATTTGCAAATTCATCTGGAATAACAAAAAACCCAGGATAGCTAAAGCTATCCTCAACAATAAAAGGACTTCAGGGGAAATCACCATCCCTGAACTCAAGCAGTATTACAGAGCAATAGTGATAAAAACTGCATGGTATTGGTACAGAGACAGACAGATAGACCAATGAAACAGAATTGAAGACCCAGAAATGAACCCACACACATATGGTCACTTGATTTTTGACAAAGGAGCCAAAACCATCCAATGGAAAAAAGATAGCATTTTCAGCAAATGGTGCTGGTTCAACTGGAGGTCAATATGTAGAAGAATGCAGATCGATCCATGCTTATCACCCTGTACAAAGCTTAAGTCCAAGTGGATCAAGGACCTCCACATCAAACCAGACACACTCAAACTAATAGAAGAAAAACTAGGGAAGCATCTGGAACACATGGGCACTGGAAAAAATTTCCTGAACAAAACACCAATGGCTTATGCTCTAAGATCAAGAATCGACAAATGGGATCTCATAAAACTACAAAGCTTCTGTAAGGCAAAGGACACGGTGGTTAGGACAAAACGGCAACCAACAGATTGGGAAAAGATCTTTACCAATCCTACAACAGATAGAGGCCTTATATCCAAAATAGACAAAGAACTAAAGAAGTTAGACCGCAGGGAAACAAATAACCCTATTAAAAAATGGGGTTCAGAGCTAAACAAAGAATTCACAGCTGAGGAATGCCGAATGGCTGAGAAACACCTAAAGAAATGTTCAACATCTTTAGTCATAAGGGAAATGCAAATCAAAACAACCCTGAGATTTCACCTCACACCAGTGAGAATGGCTAAGATCAAAAACTCAGCGGACAACAGATGCTGGCGAGGATGTGGAGGAAGAGGAACACTCCTCCATTGTTGGTGGGATTGCAAACTGGTACAACCATTCTGGAAATCAGTCTGGAGAATCCTCAGAAAATTGGACATTGAACTGCCTGAGGATCCAGCTATACCTCTCTTGAGCATATACCCAAAAGATGCCCCAACTTATAAAAAAGACACGTGCTCTACTATGTTCATAGCAGTCTTATTTATAATAGCCAGAAGCTGGAAAGAACCCAGATGCCCTTCAACAGAGGAATGGATACAGAAAATGTGGTACATCTACACAATGGAATATTACTCAGCTATCAAAAACAACGACTTTATGAAATTCGTAGGCAAATGGTTGGAACTGGAAAACATCATCCTGAGTGAGCTAACCCAATCACAGAAAGACATACATGGTATGCACTCATTGATAAGTGGCTATTAGCACAAATGCTTGAATTACCCTTGATGCCTAGAACAAATGAAACTCAAGACGGATGATCAAAATGTGAATGCTTCACTCCTTCTTTAAAAGGGGAACAAGAATACCCTTGGCAGGGAAGAGAGAGGCAAAGATTAAAACAGAGACTGAAGGATCACCCATTCAGAGTCTGCCCCACATGTGGCCCATACATATATAGCCACCCAATTAGACAAGATGGATGAAGCAAAGAAGTGCAGACCGACAGGAGCCGGA
This sequence comes from Rattus norvegicus, assembly GCF_021556685.1. Lineage (NCBI taxonomy): Eukaryota > Metazoa > Chordata > Mammalia > Rodentia > Muridae > Rattus > Rattus norvegicus. The sequence goes on from NC_141549.1 coordinate 24,535,119, forward strand.
TGTAGATCGCTCCTAAGAGACACAGCCAGAATACAGCAAATACAGAGGCGAATGCCAGCAGCAACCACTGAACTGAGAATAGGACCCCCGTTGAAGGAATCAGAGAAAGAACTGGAAGAGCTTGAAGGGGCTCGAGACTCCATATGTACAACAATGCCAAGCAACCAGAGCTTCCAGGGACTAAGCCCCTACCCAAAGACTATACATGGGCTGACCCTGCACTCTGACCTCATAGGTAGCAATGCATATCCTAGTAAGAGCACCAGTGGAAGGGGAAGCCCTGGGTCCTGCTAAGACTGAACCCCCAGTGAACTAGACTGGTGGGGGGAGGGCGGCAATGGGGGGAGGGTTGGGATGGGAACACCCATAAGGAAGGGGAGGGGGGAGGGCGATGTTTGCCCGGATACCGGGAAAGGGAATAACACTTGAAATGTATATAAGAAATACTCAAGTTAATAAAAAATAAATAAATAAATAAATAAATAAATAAATAATAAATAAATAAATAAAAGAATGCAGAAGACAAATTTGTGTTCAACATACAAAATGAAATGTTTTGAAGTCTCTTGACATCGTCTAAAATTGTAACAGCCATGTACTTCTTTAAACTACTCTTAGCGAATAATTTAGCTCCCTTGAATTTAAGTTTTTATAGGAATAGCCCTCCACTGTTTTTTATTGCTTTTATTAGATAATTGCTTTATTTACATTTCAAATGTTATCCTGCTTCTCTGCTTCCAGTCCAGAAAACCGCTACTCCATCCCATCTCCTCAACCCCTGCCTCCATGAGGGTGAACTCCCACACACCCACACACTCCCTCCTGCCTCCCTGCCCTGGCATTCCCCTATACTTGTCATTGAGCCTTCACAGGACCACGGGTCTCTCCTCCCATTGATGCCCAACAAGGCCCATCTTCTGCTACACATGCTGCTGGAGCCAGGGCTCGTTCCAAGTGTACTCTTTACTTGGTGCTTTAGTCCCTGGAAGCTCTGCGGTATCTGGTTGGTTGATACTGTAGTTCTTCCTATGGGGTTGCACATCCCCTCAATTACCTCAGTCCTTTCACTAACTCCCCCATTGAGGTCCCAGTTCTCAATCCAATGGCTTGCTGAGAGCATCTGCCTCTGATTTGTCAGGCTCTGGCATATTCTCTCAGGAGGCAGCTGTATCAGGCTCCTGTCAGCATGTACCTCTTGTCACCCCAATAGTGAATGGGTTTGGTGACTGCATGTGGGATGGATCCACATATGTGTTACTCTCTGGATGGCCTTTCCTTCAGTCTCTGCTCCATACTTTGTCTTCGTATTTCCTCCTGTGACTATTTTGTACCCCCTTCTAAGAAGTACTGAAGCATCAGATTTTTGTCGTTCTTCTTCTTGAGCTACAAATAGTCTCTAAATTATATGGTCAGTATGCTGAAATTTTGGGATAATATCCACCACCCACTGTATGTTTAGATTCACCAAACATGATGCGGTTTAGGCAAATTAGGGAATTTTAGGATGTGGACATCAGTGGGACTGCTCCGTTATCCACCAGAAAACTCAGGTTTCCTTAGCTATTAACTAAAGATTTAGTGAGTATTATCAAGGAATAAAAACATTAAGATTATGAAGAATCAAGTTAAAAAATCTATTATAATTACAGCCACGATAAATATCCCAGAAAGTTTTATAAAGAAAAGCTTACCAGACAGCCTGAAGTCCGTGGCTTTCATATGAGAGGAATAGAGTAGATCCACAAATTAATATTTGAAGAAGTAACATTTCTAAGAAGAACTTAAAGGAAATTGTGTGAATGAGGAAATAGAGACAGAGTAGCAGGATCCACCCCAAGAACATCAAAACCTAGGGTAGGAAAATGAGTGCTGCCCATTCAAACGAACTGCAATAAGAAAGGTGTGCCTGGCAAAGAGCCAGGGAAAAACTGCAGAAAGAACACTGTCTCCTAATGTGATCCCGATTTTCCCCCTGAAAATACTTCAGGAAGCACATTCAACTTACATCCATTGTTATAAAGAATTATTTTGCACCTAGTCTCTGTGATTCTCTCTGAAATATCTACACACAAAACCTTGAATGTTTCACTCTCTGACTGTCTTAAATGGCATCTTGTTTCAGCATTTAGTAAGTAAAAACTCGGAATTATTGGCAGAAGGTGAATTAACCATGTGGAGATTAGGCAATGGCCTATCTACGGTACTGATCAAGATATATCAAAACATAAAACCTTTGTGTGTGTGTGTGTCTGTGTGTGTGTGTGCGTGTGTGTGTCTGTGTGTGTGTCTGTGTGTCGGTGTGTGTGTGTGCATGTCTGTGTGTGTGTGTCTGTGTGTCGGTGTGTGTGTGTGCCTTTCATACAGGAACGTAAACCATTAAAGCAGGTTACAAACCTGTCAATGTGATTTACTCATAAAATATTAATTCTACGCTCACACTGTTAAAAACATTGGTGTTTGTGTGTCCATGGTAACCTGTGATCATTCAGAATGAGGAGTTTCCTTTATTTTTTCTGAACTTTTCACTATTGTCAATATAATCAAAATAATATGAGGATGGACTCTTGAATGGACACAAACTTGCTGCCTTGTTTTCCTATTATACAATCTTCTGCTTTATCAGGAGCTCTGAAGAATTAGCTACCTGTATGCAGAAAAAGTGTTCTAAATCCTTCTGAAAATGTGCTGTCAACAGAAACAAAATCCTGCGCTTCCTTCACTACATTATTTTTTATAAAGAATAAATACATGATGTTGATCATCACAAACATCTCCCCATTTGATTTCAAGCAGGCATGGTAACAGGATCGGCTCTGCATGGCAAACCTGAGGCCTGAATGATGTAGGAGGAGGAGCCTGAGGCAGAGATGAATCTTTGCTCTCGGCATGATTTATTGTGTGCTGTCTCCCAGGTTTATCACGTCCCTATTTATGATATCAGTGTGTGAGGGTTGTGGGTTTTTGAAATTTTTCTGTTTAATCTTAATTGAATACTGTTGCTGTTTACTTTGGATAATTGAAAGACTGTGTGAATTTTCTCTTGATAACAGACAGACTGTTGGAGATTCCTATGCATGATTTACTGGTTGTGTTCATTTCCTTTGTATGCATGACAGGCACTTAGCTTTTCCTATGGATGACTCTCACGCAATGTATGTGATCTGTGGATGACTGACAGACTGTGCGTGTTTCTAATAGATGACAGGATATGGTCATTTCTTATAAATGATTCTAAGGCTGTAGGGAATTCTTATGGATGATTGATAGGACGTAGGTTCTTCCTCCAGATGATTGCCAGCTTGGGGGTGTGCCATGTGTATTGATGACTAACAAGCTGTAGTTATTTCCTATAAATGATTGACAGGCTGTGGGCATTCCCTATGAATGCCTGACAGGATGTGGGTACTTCCTATGGATGATTTGCAGGTAGCACTCAGTTAATATGGATGACTGACTAGAAGACTGTACATGTTTACTGTGCATATTGAACAATTGTAGATATGTACTATGTATGGTTGACAGGCATTGGGTGTTTTTTTTTTTAATTAACTTGAGTATTTCTTATATACATTTTGAGTGTTATTCCCTTTCCCGGTTTCCAGGCAAACATCCCCCTCCCCCTCCCCTTTCTTATCGGTGTTCCCCTCCCCATCCTCCCCCCATTGCCGCCCTCACCCCATAGACTAGTTCACTGGGGATTCAGTCTTAGCAGGACCCAGGGCTTCCCCTTCCACTGCTGCTCTTACTAGGATATTCATTGCTACCCATGAGGTCAGAGTCCAGGGTCAGTCCATGTATAGTCTTTAGGTAGTGGCTTAGTCCCTGGAAGCTCTGGTTGCTTGACATTGTTGTACATAAGGGGTCTCGAGCCCCTTCAAGCTCTTCCAGTTCTTTCTCTGATTCCTTCAATGGGAGTCCTATTCTCAGTTCAGTGGTTTGCTGCTGGCATTCGCCTCTGTATTTGCTGTATTCTGACTGTGTCTCTCAGGAGAGATCTACATCCGGCCCCTGTTGGCCTGCACTTCTTTGCTTCATCCATCTTGTCTAATTGGGTGGCTGTATATGTGTGGGCCACATGTGGGGCAGGATCTGAATGGGTGTTACTTCAGTCTCTGTTTTAATCTTTGCCTCTCTATTCCCTGCCAAGGGTATTCTTGTTCCCCTTTTAAAGAAGGAGTGAAGCATTCACATTTTGATCATCCGTCTTGAGTTTCATTTGTTCTAGGCATCTAGGGTAATTCAAGCATTTGGGCTAATAGCCACTTATCAATGAATGCATACCATGTGTGTTTTTCTGTGATTGGGTTACCTCACTCAGGATGATATTTTCCAGTTCCAACCATTTGCCTATGAATTTCATAAAGTCTTTGTTTTTGATAGCTGAGTAATATTCCATTGTGTAGATGTACCACATTTTCTGTATCCATTCCTCTGTTGAAGGGCATCTGGGTTCTTTCCAGCTTCTGGCTATTATAAATAAAACTGCTATGAACATAGTGGAGCACGTGTCTTTTTTATAAGTTGGGGCATCTTTTGGGTATATGTTTAAGAGAGGTATAGCTGGGTCCTCAGGCAGTTCAATGTCCAATTTTCTGAGGAACCTCCAGACTGATTTCCAGAATGGTTGTACCAGTCTGCAATCCCACCAACAATGGAGGAGTGTTCCTCTTTCTCCACATCCTCGCCAGCATCTGCTGTCACCTGAGTTTTTGATCTTAGCCATTCTCACTGGTGTGAGGTGAAATATCAGGATTGTTTTGATTTGCATTTCCCTTATGACTAAAGATGTTGAACATTTCTTTAGGTGTTTCTCAGCCATTCGGCATTCCTCAGCTGTGAATTCTTTGTTTCGCTCTGAACCCCATTTTTAATAGGGTTATTTGTCTCCCTGCGGTCTAACTTCTTGAGTTCTTTGTCTATTTTGGATATAAGGCCTCTATCTGTTGTAGGATTGGTAAAGATCTTTTCCCAATCTGTTGGTTGCCGTTTTGTCCTAACCACAGTGTCCTTTGCCTTACAGAAGCTTTGCAGTTTTATGAGATCCCATTTGTCGATTCTTGATCTTAGAGCATAAGCCATTGGTGTTTTGTTCAGGAAATTTTTTCCAGTGCCCATGTGTTCCAGATGCTGCTCTAGTTTTTCTTCTATTAGCTTGAGTGTATCTGGTTTGATGTGGAGGTCCTTGATCCACTTGGACTTAAGCTTTGTACAGGGTGATAAGCATGGATCGATCTGCATTCTTCTACATGTTGACCTCCAGTTGAACCAGCACCATTTGCTGAAAATGCTATCTTTTTTCCATTTGATGGTTTTGGCTCCTTTGTCAAAAATCAAGTGCCCATAGGTCTGTGGGTTCATTTCTGGGTCTTCAATTCTGTTCCATTGGTCTATCTGTCTGTCTCTGTACCAATACCATGCAGTTTTTATCACTATTGCTCTGTAATACTGCTTGAGTTCAGGGATAGTGATTCGCGTTGGGTGTTTCTTATGAATGATGGTCAGGGTGTAGTCATTTCTTATGAATGACTGACAGACTGTAGGCTTGTCCTTTAGAGAAGTGACAGAGTTGGTATGTGTTTCTTGGGGTTGATTCACAGGCTGTTGACATTACCTATGAATGATTTACAGGCTCTGAGACTGGGCACAGAAACAAAAGGTTAAGAATGGGACGATTTTGAGAGATAGTAGAATGTGTATTGTACTCAGTACACATCTAAGTTACATGTGGGGAGTAAATGGACTGACAGAATGAAAAACTACAGTAGGACAAGTCAGTGTATTTAAAGAAAATATTCAATAAACAGGAAGTTCTTGGAATTCTAATTCAGAATTTATTATTTATATGAAACTGTAACTTAAAGACTAAAGGCCTTTAGATCTACAAAATTATCAAGAAGCATGTGGATTATGGAATATCTACTACTGTGCTATGGTTCTCCTTCATAACCTAGTACAGCCTAACAATAGGAAATAAGGATTAGAGCCTGAGGTGTTTGGTAAAACACGTTTCCTGAAAACCTCACTGCAGATGTGGAAATAAGGGGATCCCCAAAACTTGCTTTCATGCAAGGATGAAGATCAGTGTGCTCCAAGACACTAGGATTTGAGTGAATGAACATGTCCCAGAACTGAGGGACCAGGGGTGGAACCCATACAGAGGGATGATGGCCTGAGTTCAGTCCCTAGAACCCACAATGTGGCGGAACAGAACTGTAGAGTGGCATTGTCCTTTGACCCACACAATTACACATGTGAGTGGGGTACAGGAAATAGAGAGGAAGACAATATCAGTCTCTATCCTTCACATGTGGATCAATGCACACACAAGATGTACACAAGGTTTATACTGGGGTTCAGGGTTATAGATCCAATTCAAAATGTCTTTGTTTGACCCATCTGCAAGCACAAGTCATATTGGTGTAAATATCTCTTGGTGAAAATTTTTGCACTATACTAGAAAATTTATTGAAGTTTCATGATAAAAATTTATCTTATGGTGAAATTTACCATGTTGTATAATATTAACATACATATACATATACATATACATACACACACACACACACACACACACACACATACACACATATGGCCTAGAGAGATGGAGACGCAGTTAAGAGTTCTAGTTTTGTTTGTAGAGCACTCAGTTTTAATTGCTAGCACATCGCTGGCCACTCAAAACCAACCATCTGTAAATCCAGTTCCAGGGGAACCAGCACTGGGTTCTATCACACATACTGCATAGAAAACGCACAGCAGTAAAAACTCCTACATATAAATCTAATCAATTTAATGATAGACAAAGAAAATAAAATGTATTAACTTCTTGACCTAAAACATGTGCCCAATAACGGGCTCTTAAAGAGACCATGGAAAAGAATTGATAAACTAACTCAATGTTTCTGTTTTCTGTACAGAAGGCCTATGAGCTGCTGTCTTCAGGTACGCAGCTCTCATATGCCTAGGAGCCTAAAGTAGGTATGCAATCCAGTGGGGCTCAGTGAAAAGGAAGCTAAGCATGACCTCTCCCCTCTCAGTAAGGAGCCTATAAAATAAAGGATGCCCAGTGCTACACTCCACAGAGCCAAGAAGACTGAACAAAAGAAGGGCACAAGAAAGGATAATTGAGAATATGGAAGGGTCATGGAAGGCATATGGATGAAGGGAAGCAGTTGGGAAAGGAGAAAGGAAGGAATAGGGTCACTGAGGGTCCAGTGTGGGGAGGGGGAGGGAACTATGATAATGAATGGAAATCTGCAACAGATAGGGGTGGTGAGTGAGGAGGCGACCTCAGAGAGAGACAGACACTGAGGTAGGGGAGGCAACAAGAATCACTGGAGCTTGTGACTCACTGCACTGGGGATACAGAGCATGGGGATCCTGGCTCTTCTAGCTATGCAGGAAGCCCAGTGGAGCAACTGGAACATCGACCCAACCACAAAACTTTAAATCCAAATTTTTTCCTGTCTACAGGAAATGAAGGAATAGGGCTGGAGGGGAGACTGAGGGAACAGCCAACCAATAACCCACCCAACTTGAAACTGATCCCTTGAACAAGCGACAGTCCCTGACTCTGAATGATACCCTGTTATGCTAGCAGACAGAGTCTAGCAGAGGCTGTCTGGAGAGGTTGCACCCAGCAGCTGACTTAGATGTACACACCCACAGCTAAAATTGGATGGATCTTGAAGACTCTTATGGAAGAAAAAGTAGAAGGATTGCAGTCCCTCAGAGGATAAGAACGCAACAGGAAGACTAACAAAATCGATTGACCTGGACTCTTAGGGCTCTTAGAGACTGATCCACCAACCAAAGAATATACAGAGGCTGGTCCTAAGCCTCCACACACATAGGTAGCACATATGGAGCTCGATCTTCGTGTGAGTCCCAAAAAAAACTGCAGCAGGGACTATCCTTAAAGCTGTTGCCCGTATGCGGGATATGTCCTTCTATCTAGACGGCCTTGTCTGGACTCAGTGGGAGAGGAAGGGCATAGTCTCACAGAGACTTCATGTTCCAGGGTGGGAAGATAACCAAGTGGCCCCTACCCTCTCAGAGGAGAAGGAGGCGGGGCGCAAGGGAAGGATTGTGGGAGAGGCTGACAGGGAGGGGGCAGTGAGCAGGATGTAAAGTAAACAAGTAAAAAATAAAATTGAAAATAATTGAACATTTTTTCTAGGAAGCATCACATGGCACAACTGAGTCTCCAGTGAAACAATAAATTTTTACTTCAGTCTACTATCACATTATACCTTTAACTCTACAATTTATATATATGATCAATTCTCCCACACAGACTGCTGTGGCATTCCAATCGATCCTGGAGGAACATCAAGGGTCTAGGGATCAGGAGCTGCAGCCACTAGAAGAAAAACAAGAATTATCAACAGTATCATCAGGCACATCACTGGTGATATTGTCATGCCCAGCATCAACAACATCAGTATCATTATCATCGGGATCAATGTAGTGAGAAACAGTGAGAAGGTGGATGCTTCTCTTGTTATTTTTAATCTCAGAAGTTGCTTCTTTTGGAATGTTGCGGTCAAAGGCTATGCTAACCTCAGAAGTCAGAGTTCAGAATGACAGCATTAAATAGACAATAACATTTAACAGGAAGTTACCCCTGCTTAGTCATTCAGGAAACACAAGGTCTTCACTGGGAGTGACCATAATCTCCTCATTCTAGACTAGAAAACAACCAATCAGAAAACAGTTTTACATGTCACTTGTATTTGTCCAAACTGGATTTATCATGTTACTAAAAATATATAAATTGAAAAAAAGTTTCAGGTTCTAGGTTATTCATGAATAGCCCTATAGAAGCATGAAATTTATTAACAAAACAGACCTAGGTTTCAAGGGAAAAAAATTCATCTATTTTAAGCTACTATTTTTGTCTAACTAATCTGATCCAACTTTTTTGTCAGTGGGAGCTCCTTGGCCATTTTCTTCATGCCATGCATGTTGAATTTGGATTTTCATCCATGTTATGACAGAGAAAAGTGAGGATACAAGCCATAAAAAAGGCAAAAAGGGGATGTGTGCTATCGCTGGTGCCCGAAGATATCCACCCACCCTGAGAGGGTTCATGCTGTGGTTTATTGGTTCAGCTGACGCAGAAGCATCAAAATTATCAACAGGTGCCTGAGTAGCAGGCAGACCTTCTTCTATGTCAGGAATAAAAGAAGATTCCTCATCTGAAGAAGCAGTATAAAATATTTCTTCTTCACTAAGGGATATCAAAAGAGTCAGGTTAGTCATTTGAATGGAGTCAAGGGAATAACAAGTGCAGGAACCAGGAGTGGGCTCTGGGTCAGCATGGGGTTTGTACCTTGTACTCTCCTTGTAAAGAGGTAAATCAACTACATAATCCAATCCAATGTGACTAGCTGGTCCTGAGTCACCTGACACAGTACTGTCATCAGCATTTGTATGGGACAGCTCGGGCTCATCTGCAGTCAGACTGTCAGCGGAATTGGTGGACTTAGTCGGCGCAAGCTCAGCTGCAGTCAGACTGGCAGCGGCAGTGGTGGACTTAGTCGGCACAGGCTCAACTGCAGTCAGACTGTCAGCGGCATTGGTGGACTTAGTCGGCACAGGCTCAACTGCAGTCAGACTGTCAGCGGCAGTGGTGGACTTAGTCGGCGCAGGCTCAGCTGCAGTCAGACTGGCAGCATCCTTGGTGGACTTAGTCAGTGCAGGCTCAGCTGCAGTCAGACTGGCAGCCTCCTTGGGGGACTTAGTCTGCGCAGGCTCAACTGCAGTCAGACTGTCAGTGGCAATGGTGGACTTAGTTGGCGCAGGCTCAACTGCAGTCAGACTGTCAGCGGCAATGGTGGACTTAGTTGGCTCAGGCTCAACTGCAGTCAGACTGGCAGCCTCTTTGGTGGACTCATTCTGCGCAGGCTCAGCAGCATCCAGGCTGTCAGCAGTAGAAGTGGAAGGTCCAACATCAGCAGCAGCCTCAGAAGGCACGGAATGGAAATTTTCCATTTTAGTTTTTTCATCCTATAAGGAAAATTATCATTGTTATTTTTGATTTAAAATTCACTGATTTTATTCATTTCATCACCCTTCTGATAAAGTCAGGACCTTGATTTATAGTCCCCAAACTATTTCTGTATTCCGTCGATATTTAGCACTACATTCAATGATATTCAGTAACGTCTGCTTCCTTTCAGGATGAGTAAACGGCCCAGAGTCTTTAAAAATCTTCAATGTGGACATTCTTAGGTTTAAACTTACCACTATTCTGCTCTTTGGGATCTAAACTCATGGTACCCTTTAAGATGGAAATATATAAAAAGAAGTGACAAAATGTGTTTCTTGGCCTCTGATGTTTTGCTCTGCTTCTCCTCTAAATAACGATTTTGTAATATTCTCTCTCCTTCATATTCTATGGTTCATCCCAAAAGTTCCACCAGAGAACTACTACACCTGATAAAAAACTTCAGCAAAGTGGCTGGGTATAAAATTAACTCAAATAAATCAGTAGCCTTCCTCTACACAAAAGAGAAACAAGCCGAGAAAGAAATTAGGGAAACGACACCCTTCATAATAGTCCCAAAGAATATAAAGTACCTCAGTGTGACTTTAACCAAGCAAGTAAAAGATCTGTACAATAAGAACTTCAAGTCTCTGAAGAAAGAAATTGAAGAAGACCTCAGAAGATGGAAAGATCTCCCATGCTCATGGATTGGCAGGATTAATATAGTAAAAATGGACATTTTACCAAAAGTGATCTACAGATTCAATGCAATCCCCATCAAAATACCAATCAAATTCTTCACAGAGTTAGAACAATTTGCAAATTCCTCTGGAATAACAAAAAACCCAGGATAGCTAAAACTATCCTCAACAATAAAAGGACTTCAGGGGGAATCACTATCTCTGAACTCAAGCAGTATTGCAGAGTAATAGTGATAAAAACTGCATGGTATTGGTACAGAGACAGACAGATAGACCAACAGACTAGAATTGAAGACCCAGAAATGAACCCACACACCTATGGGCACTTGATTTTTGACAAAGGAGCCAAAACCATCCAATAGAAAAAAACATAGCATTTTCAGCAAATGGTGCAGTTAAACAGAAGGTCAACATGTAGAAGAATGCAGATCGATCCATGCTTATCACCCTGTACAAAGCTTAAGTCCAAGTGGATCAAGGACCTCCACATCAAACCAGATACACTCAAACAAAAGAAGAAAAAGTGGGAAAGCATCTGGAACATATGGGCACTGGAGAAAATTTACTGAACAAAACACCAATGGCTTATGCTCTAAGATCAAGAACGGACAAACAGGATCTCATAAAACTGGAAAGCTTCTGTAAGGCAAAGGACACTGTTGTTAGGACAAAACGGCAACCAACAGATTGGGAAAAGATCTTTACCAATCCTACAACAGATAGAGGGCTTATATCCAAAATAGACAAAGAACTCAAGAAGTTAGACCTCAGGGAGACAAATAACCCTACTAAAAAATGGGGTTCAGAGCGAAACAAAGAATTCACAGCTGGGGAATGCTGAATGGCTGGGAAAAACCTAAAGAAATGTTCAACATCTTTAGTCATAAGAGAAATGCAAATCAAAACAACCCTGTGATTTCATCTCACACCAGTGAGAATGGCTAAGATCAGAAACTCAGGTGACAGCAAATGCTGGCAAGGATGTGGTGGGATTGCAGACTGGTACAACCATTCTGGAAATCAGTCTGGAGGCTCCTCAGAAAATTGGACATTGAACTACCCGAGGACCCAGCTATACCTCTCTTGGGCATATACCCAAAAGATGCCCCAACTTATAAAAAAGACACGTGCTCCACTATGTTCATAGCAGCATTATTTATAATAGCCAGAAGCTGGAAAGAACCCAAATGCCCTTCAACAGAGGAATGGATACAGAAAATGTGGTACATCTACACAATGGAATATTACTCAGCTATCAAAAACAATGACTTTATGAAATTCATAGGCAAATGGTCGGAACTGGAAAATATCATCCTGAGTGAGGTAACCCAATCACAGAAAAACACACATGGCATGCACTCATTGATAAGTGGCTATTAGCCCAAATGCTTGAATTACCCTAGATGCCTAGAACAAATGAAACTCAAGATTGATGATCAAAATGTGAATGCTTCACTCCTTCTTTAAAAGGGGAACAAGAATACCCTTGGCAGGGAATAGAGAGGCAAAGTTTAAAACAGAGGCAGAAGGAACACCCATTCAGAGCCTGCCCCACATGTGGCCCACACATATACAGCCATCCAGTTAGACAAGATGGATGAAGTAAAGAAGTACAGGCCGACAGGAGCAGAATGTAGATCTCTCCTGAGAGACACAGCCAGAATACAGCAAATACATAGGCGAATGCCAGCATGAAACCACTGAACTGAGAACGGGACCCCCGTTGAAGGAATCAGAGAAAGGACTGGAAGAGCATGAAGGGGCTTGAGACCCCATATGAACAACAATGCCAAGCAACCAGAGCTTCCAGGGACTAAGCCACTACCCAAAGACTATACATGGACTGACCCTGGGCTCTGACCTCATAGGTAGCAATGAATATCCTAGTAAGAGCACCAGTGGAAGGGGAAGCCCCTAGTCCTACTAAGACTGAACTCCCAGTGAACAAGATTGTTAGGGGGAGGGAGGTAATGGGAGGAGGATGGGGAGGGGAGCAGGGGGGAGGGGCTAGGGGGACGTTGGCCTGGAAATCGGGAAAGGGAAATACAATCAAAATGTAAATAAGAAATACTCAAGTTAATAAAGAAAAAAATAAAAATAAAAATAAAAAGTACCTGAGTTCCATGTCTTTGCTAAGTTCTTCCTAGAATAAAAATTACTCAGGTTCATCACCTCTAGTAGTTAATTGGAAACCAAATTGATCTAGGCATAAAGGAAGAGCATTTGAGTTTGATTTCTATAAATTTACAGTTTCTAATGATTCCATTATGTGTAATAATTATATCTGAACTTCCTCTTTCCTAATGATGAAATTAGAGGTCTAGAGGAAGGTAATTAGCTACGTGTTGACAGTATGCAGTGGAGTAAGGAGTAAGTAGTGTGTGTAAGATCAGCAGACACACCCTTCTGCTTGCTTTGTAACTTCCGAAAGGGGATTTAAACAGGAAAGATGACTGTTACTTTTGAATTTGTTTCTGTACTTTCTGTGACAAAATATCTGATGGGGAAAACCAGTCACTTATTTCAAGGAAGGAACAGGGAGGCCTGACTTTTGGCAGTACATTATTGGTTCTCACAGGCTGGTAGACCGGGAAGCAGATAACACAGTACTGGTACCACAAGTAGTCACAGCCATTAAAATCTACCACTGAAAACCTTCTGCTAGCGAGGCCAGACCCCAAAAGTTAAACAATCTCCCAAACAGTGGCCAAGTGTTCAAACACATGAACTCCCATCTCTTTGTCTGATCCTTCCATGCACTGCTTAGCATTTGTGTTAATGTTAAATAACCCTCCCCCCCACACACACACATGCAGAGTTGATCTACTGTTTGTCTGTTAATGCTAACCAAAGTGTAAATCATGCTACAAATGTGATAAACCTACTTGGCAGCCTGACTGATAACTTGAATTTGATACCTGAGACTGGAAACAGAGGAAGGGAAAGATTGATTCATACAAGTTATCTTTTGATACCCACAATTCAACTTACATTCTCCTGCTCCCCAAATAAATTAAGAACAGGACGTCCTTGAACTGACAGAGACCACCCTGCCTGCTTTATGAGTTCGTGAATTAACTGTGTACACCAACATACCCAGCCACCTGTTGTGGGCATCCTGCCTATAAGTACTTTGGACTTCAATGGGTAAAACCAGAATGCTGAGGTCCTGTCCAGGAAGTTAAGAAATATCAGAAGACTGACTTCTTATTTCCCCTGATGATAATTTTAATCTTTTTCCCTATCAAACATATTAAATCTGTGTGCTGTAAAAGGGGATGAGGAGTTTAAAACATTCATTGCTCCTCCAGGACACCTGGCTTTGCTTTGTAAAACACATAATATTGGTTGACAAAGTTCTGGAACAACAAGAACAAAGGATGAAATGACCTCTTCTGATTTTTGTGGGAAGCACACGCACATGGTATACAGACAGAATACACGCAAAACATTCACACACATAAAGTCAGTCAATCCAAAGTAAATGAAACACAACTATGGTGGTCGCCTTCATATTGACTGTACCTATTTCCAGGAGCATGTACTATTTGGTTTCTGTATTTTTGAGTTCTCTTCAGTGAGTTAAAAACATGCTCATTTTCTGTTTTTTCTTCTGTTTCCATAGTCTAATTTACTATTATTACATTTTATGACAGTGATTCTCAACCTGTCTGTCATACACTATTGGAGGAGGGCATAGAACAGTCTCACACAGGTTGGCAAAGACCTTCTGAAAATACCAATACGACATTACAGTTGATGATTTTATCAATCTGACACTGATGCAGTAGCAACAAAACAGTTGTATGGTTGGGAATCACCACAGCATGAGGAACTGTATTAAAGGTCACAGCGTTAGGAAGGTTGAGAAGCACTGCCTAATGCAGTGACTGGCAAGGAGTGAGGATATGGAGAGTGTGAAGGGAATGCTCAAGGCTGATCTTTCTCTACTCGTTCACTACTTGCACTAGGAAGGCATAGGCACAAACACCCATCACTCCCCTTCACAAAAGGAAATAGGTTACTTCTCAGATCAGTGGGGATTACCGTTGGAGATGTATTTTCTTCCCATACTTCAGGAATTGGGTCTACCCGAGAAGACACATAAACTCCAGATTTTCTAAAACTCTTCTGGCTCTTCTTAGGTTTTATGTGGATCTTTCTCCCTGATTCTCCCTGCAATGCAGAGGGGACAGTTAACTTTTTATTTGGTCCCGAAATTAACTCTTTTCTTTTAGGATGCATGCTTTTAAATCAACTTTATTACTTAGGAATTACAGGATATTGACACATGAAAATTAAAATTCATTATTAAATATAAAATATCTTCTAATATGCCTACTTACAACTTAGCAGAGGAGGACGGTAATGGGGGGAGGATGGGGAGGGGAACACACATAGAGAAGGCGACAGGGAGGGGCTAGGGGGATGGGGAGGGTTTAGGGAGATGTTGGCCAGAAACCCGAAAACAGATTAAGAATCGAAATCTAAATAAGAAATACCCAAGTTAATAAAGATGAAAAAAACTGCATGCATTTTCCTGAGGGTCAAGTCACTTAGGAGATTCCTGGATTATAGAAATGTCTGGACTTACTAAGAAGTACTTATTATATATAAGTACACTGTAGCTGTCTTCAGACACACCAGGAGAGATCATCAGATCTCATTATAGATGGTTGTGAGCCACCATGTGGTTGCTGGGAATTGGATTCATCAAGACCTCTGGAAGAGCAGTCAGTGCTCTTAACCACTGAGCCATCTCTCCAGCCCAGGAAAACCCGTATGGGAGAAGTGAGGGGGAAGGGATGGGGGCTCATGGACAGGAAACCGGGAAGGGGAAAAACATTGGAAAAGTAAAGAAATATATCTAATAAAGAATTTTTAAAAAAGAAATATTATGGTCTAGTAACAGTCACATTTTAAAATCAGTCAAATGTGTACTCATCTCTGCAAACAATACTTGTCAAACATCAGACATCTTCTATTGTACAAGGACTGTGCTCAATCTTCCACTCACTATGTCTTTTGAGTCCATTCTCTTATTGGCCACCACTACCCACAAGGACTTACTGCTCACTTGCAGTTTGTAGAAATCTCCACATCTACAATGTAGACTCCGTTGAGCAATTTTCCATATAAAACTGATCCCAGTTACACTATTGCTGAATTATAACAAAATTCATAAGAAAATTAATTTCACAAAGAAGCATTTTACCTTCACAGAGGAGGTAGAGCTGACATTATCCACATTCACACACCTAGGAACAACAAAGGAGGGCTTGTCAGGGAGCCTTTAGAATAGCAGCATGCAACATTCTTCCAACCTCAGTTTTGTGGCTCAATCCCTTCTTCGTGAATAAGAAACCCAGGCAAACTATCCAGTAAACTTCAGGGGATTCTCTGTCACCACCTCCTGCCTCATCATAAGTGCCCCAGGATTCAGATGCACTTGAGATCATCAGACTTCATGTGGATTCTGAGAATCCAACCTTCATTCTCACAGACTCATGGCAAGCACTTTATCCACTGAATCATCTCCCTACCTAAGGATGTTTGTCCATATCTCATGCTGTGTGGGAGATAGGTCTAGTAGTTTGAACATGGTTTGCTCTACAAATAATTGTTTAGCTTGTGATTATAGAAGAAATAAAGAAGCTGAAATCGTTGTACACAGAGGCAAAGACAGTGTCATGTTCTGAACATTATACTTTTTACAGATTAATGTATTGTACAATGCACACATTCTTACCACGGTGATCTTCCTGTAAGTTGCATACCAGCTTCTAAATAGGGAAGCAAAATTTGTCACTAAACAACTATAGGAAACATGACAATAAGTGCAAAGGCTAATATTTGTGACCCTATATCTTTTGGCACCATTTATGAAAAGCCTTTAAAGTGAGTAATTATTTGCAAATAATAAATATATGCAAAAACCTTCCTTTCCATTTCTTGTATATTTTAAAGACAAATAGAAAATTTCATCAAAAGTTACTACTTATAAAAATTGTTGTGCAAATTACCTATGATCCTGATCACTATCAGACACAGAAATTACCATCTTAGCCTGAATTGTTGTCCCATAGTGAAGGGTTAAAAGGACAGCGTCATGTTGCCACTGCTGCTTTTTGCCTCTGGACTAGGGATGTTTGCAGCGCTCTAAGTGAGCATGCTCATCTTGTACAGCAGTGAAAGGGGCTGCTACAAAGGTCGACTTGAACTTCCTTCACTGTGGAGGAACATTCATTGCTACCACCGGGAAGCACAGTCTCTGGTGACTGTCATTGCAGGACAGTCAAATATAGGAGACCCAAAGACCTTTACAAAACATTACCAGCTGCAAGTGTGACAAAGCTCTTGAGAGATCAGTGTGTTACTGTAGTCGAGATCTTCTGAAGAAGATGTTAAGGGCCCTCAGATCTAGCATTGACCCCTAGCTCATTTCCATCAAAAAGAAGTTCAACATCAACTTCCATTGCCGGCCATGGCAAGAGCAACTGGAAAGACTTCCTTAGTAGTTATGCAACATGAATTATTACTCCAGAGAGAGAAGCATGAAAGAAACTTGCAGATAGAGCAGCAATCTCACATAAAACATTTTTAAAATATATTTCCACATATAAACCATAGTGTGTCTCAAGTTTCACTCTCTGGATAAAGCCTGCCCTTGAAACATGCTTCAGAGAATGAACAACCCTAGTTCATTTCCTTTACAGTATGTAAAACTCCACTGCACACCCCTTGGCATTGCCCATGACCAGAGCAAGTTTTTGTCCTATCAACAAATGGGCTGAGACAATGTTTCTATGGTGGACCGTATGCTCAGCATGTGTGGGGCCTCTTACAGTCCTCGACAACACAAACAAAACTCCAGTGCTGAAATACATTTTAAAAAAAGACACCCACATTACGATAATTCTGTTTCCCTCAGGGTTATGTGAAGAGGGTCATTTAGGTTCCTCTACACTATTCTCTGGCTGGCTCTCTCCAAAGGCACAGTAGGTATGAGAGATGCTGTGGTGTAGGTTGCTGAAAGGATAAATTCTGTGGTGCTTCTCCCCCTGTTGGAATCTAATCTTATTCAGACTCAATCAAGGGATCATTCAGTGCTGTGTACTGGAGAATGATGTGGTTTTTCAACCTTCCATCTACTGTGTCAATGTTGTTTTTACTGGAAATTTTGTCTTGCAGCATATAAATCAAGTATCACTATATCTTTTGCTAATTAATAGGACTACAGGGAAAAGGTGCTGTCAGAGTAGCCCATATGGAGGCTGCTTTCATTGAATGCTAAGAATATCAGTTTTCATTCCCCAGCACAACCTACAAATCTCACACACCATTCACTTCTCCAAAGGTTCCTGAGTGAACCAGATATTTATAATATCAAGATATTCACATTAAATGGAAGACAACTAAAAATAACTATAAGATAATCTATGAATTATCAAATAAGTATGATTGAAATATTATGAAGGGAAAAATTCCAGATTATGCTAAAACATTTAGTCTCCAAAACATAATGAAAGTAATTGAATACTGTTTTTGGTTTGTTTTTTTTTTTATTAACTTGAGTATTTCTTATATACATTTCAAGTGTTATTCCCTTTTCCCGGTTTCCGGGCAAACATCGCCCTCCCCCCTCCCCTTCCTTATGGTTGTTCCCCTCCCAACCCTCCCCCCATTGCTGCCCTCCCCCCATAGTCTAGTTCACTGTGGGTTCAGTCTTAGCAGGACCCAGGGCTTCCCCTTCCACTGGTGCTCTTACTAGGATATTCATTGCTACCTATGGGGTCAGAGTCCAGGGTCAGTCCATGTATAGTCTTTAGGTAGTGGCTTAGTCCCTGGAAGCTCTGGTTGCTTGGCATTCTTGTACTTTTGGGGTCTCGAGCCCCTTCAAGCTCTTCCAGTTCTTTCTCTGATTCCTTCAACGGGGGACCTATTCTCAGTTCAGTGGTTTGCTGCTGGCATTCGCCTCTGTATTTGCTGTATTCTGGCTGTGTCTCTCAGGAGCGATCTACATCCGGCTCCTGTCGGTCTGCACTTCTTTGCTTCATCCATCTTGTCTAATTGGGTGGCTGTATATGTATGGGCCACATGTGGGGCAGGCTCTGAATGGGTGTTCCTTCAGTCTCTGTTTTAATCTTTGCCTCTCCCTTCCCTGCCAAGGGTATTCTTTTTCCTCATTTAAAGAAGGAGTGAAGCATTCACATTTTGATCATACGTCTTGAGTTTCATTTGTTCTAGAAATCTAGGGTAATTCAAGCATTTGGGCTAATAGCCACTTATCAATGAGTGCATACCATGTATGTCTTTCTGTGATTGGGTTAGCTCACTCAGGATGATATTTTCCAGTTCCAACCATTTGCCTATGAATTTCATAAACTCGTTGTTTTTGATAGCTGAGTAATATTTCATTGTGTAGATGTACCACATTTTCTGTATCCATTCCTCTGTTGAAGGGCATCTGGGTTCTTTCCATTTTCTGGCTATTATAAATAAGGCTGCGATGAACATAGTGGAGCACATGTCTCTTTTATATGTTGAGGCATCTTTTGGGTATATGCCCAAGAGAGGTATAGCTGGATCCTCAGGCAGTTCAATGTCCAATTTTCTGAGGAACCTCCAGACTGATTTCCAGAATGGTTGTACCAGTCTGCAATCCCACCAACAATGGAGGAGTGTTCCTCTTTCTCCACATCCTCGCCAGCATCTGCTGTCACCTGAGTTTTTGATCTTAGCCATTCTCACTGGTGTGAGGTGAAATCTCAGGGTTGTTTTGATTTGCATTTCCCTTATGACTAAAGATGTTGAACATTTCTTTAGGTGTTTCTCAGCCATTCGGCATTCCTCAGCTGTGAATTCTTTGTTTAGCTCTGAACCCCATTTTTTAATAGGGTTATTTGTCTCCCTGCGGTCTAAC
The DNA here is from genome assembly GCF_021556685.1 of Rattus norvegicus. NCBI lineage: Eukaryota > Metazoa > Chordata > Mammalia > Rodentia > Muridae > Rattus > Rattus norvegicus. Next base: position 24,554,734 of record NC_141549.1, read on the forward strand.
TTCTTGAGTTCTTTGTATATTTTGGATATAAGGCCTCTATCTGTTGTAGGATTGGTAAAGATCTTTTCCCAATCTGTTGGTTGCCGTTTTGTCCTAACCACAGTGTCCTTTGCCTTACAGAAGCTTTGTAGTTTTATGAGATCCCATTTGTCGATTCTTGATCTTAGAGCATAAGCCATTGGTGTTTTGTTCAGGAAATTTTTTCCAGTGCCCATGTGTTCCAGATGCTTCCCTAGTTTTTCTTCTATTAGTTTGAGTGTGTCTGGTTTGATGTGGAGGTCCTTGATCCACTTGGACTTAAGCTTTGTACAGGGTGATAAGCATGGATCGATCTGCATTCTTCTACATGTTGACCTCCAGTTGAACCAGCACCATTTGCTGAAAATGCTATCTTTTTTCCATTGGATGGTTTTGGTTCCTTTGTCAAAAATCAAGTGACCATAGGTGTGTGGGTTCATTTCTGGGTCTTCAATTCTAGTCCATTGGTCTATCTGTCTGTCTGTGTACCAATACCATGCAGTTTTTATCAGTATTGCTCTGTAATACTGCTTGAGTTCAGGGATAGTGATTCCCCCTGAAGTCCTTTTATTGTTGAGGATAGCTTTAGCTATCCTGGGTTTTTTGTTATTCCAGATGAATTTGCAAATTGTTCTGTCTAACTCTTTGAAGAAATGGATTGGTATTTTGATGGGGATTGCATTGAATCTGTAGATTGCTTTTGGTAAAATGGCCATTTTTACTATATTAATCCTGCCAATCCATGAGCATGGGAGATCTTTCCATCTTCTGAGGTCTTCTTCAATTTCCTTCTTCAGTGTCTTGTAGTTCTTATTGTACAGATCTTTTACTTGCTTGGTTAAAGTCACACCGAGGTACTTTATATTATTTGGGTCTATTATGAAGGGTGTCGTTTCCCTAATTTCTTTCTCGGCTTGTTTCTCTTTTGTATAGAGGAAGGCAACTGATTTATTTGAGTTAATTTTATACCCAGCCACTTTGCTGAAGTTGTTTATTTAGTGATATTTTGACCTCTTCTTTTCCGATCTGTATCCCCTTGATCTCCTTTTTTGTCTGATTGCTCTGGCTAGAACTTCAAGAACTATATTGAATAAGTAGGGAGAGAGTGGGCAGCCTTGTCTAGTCCCTGATTTTAGTGGGATTGCTTCAAGTTTCTCTCCATTTAATTTAGTGTTAGCAACTGGTTTGCTGTATATGGCTTTTACTATGTTTAGGTATGGGCCTTGAATTACTATTCTTTCCAGGACTTTTATCATGAAGGGGTGTTGAATTTTGTCAAATGCTTTCTCAGCATCTAATGAAATAATCATGTGGTTCTGTTCTTTCAGTTTGTTTATATAATGGATCACGTTGATGGTTTTCCGTATATTAAACCATCCCTGCATGCCTGGGATGAAGCCTACTTGATCATGGTGGATGATTGTTTTGATGTGCTCTTGAATTCGGTTTGCCAGAATTTTATTGAGTATTTTTGCGTCGATATTCATAAGGGAAATTGGTCTCAAATTATCTTTCTTTGTTGTGTCTTTGTGTGGTTTAGGTATAAAAGTAATTGTGGCTTCGTAGAAGGAATTCGGTAGTGCTCCATATGTTTCAATTTGGTGGAATAGTTTGGATAATATTGGTCCGAGGTCTTCTATGAAGGTCTGATAGAATTCTGCACTAAACCCGTCTGGACCTGGTCTCTTTTTGGTGGAAGACCTTTAATGACTGCTTCTAGTTCCTTAGGAGTTATGGGGTTGTTTAACTGCTTTATCTGTTCCTGATTTAACTTCGGTACCTGGTATCTGTCTAGGAAATTTTCCTTTTCCTGAAGATTTTCAAGTTTTGTTGAATATAGGTTTTTATAGTAAGATCTGATGATTTTTTGAATTTTCTCTGAATCTGTAGTTATGTCTCCCTTTTCATTTCTGATTTTGTTAATTTGGACGCACTCTCTGTGTCCTCTCGTTAATCTGGCTAAGGGTTTATCTATCTTGTTGATTTTCTCAAAGAACCAACTTTTGGTTCTGTTGATTCTTTCTATGGTCCTTTTTGTTTCTACTTGGTTGATTTCAGCTCTGAGTTTGATTATTTCCTGCCTTCTACTCCTCCTGGGTGTATGTGCTTCTTTCTGTTCTAGAGCTTTTAGGTGTGCTGTCAAGCTGCTGACATATGCTCTGTCCTGTTTCTTTCTGCAGAGCACTCAGCGCTATGAGTTTTCCTCTTAGCACAGCTTTCATTGTGTCCCATAAGTTTGGGTATGTTGTATCTTCATTTTCATTAAATTCTAAAAAGTTTTTAATTTCTTTCTTTATTTCTTCCTTGACCAGGTTATCATTGAGTAGAGCATTGTTCAATTTCCACGTATATGTGGGCATTCTTCCCTTATTGTTATTGAAGACCAGTTTTGGGCCGTGGTGGTCCGATAGCACGCATGGGATTATTTCTATCTTTCTGTACTTGTTGAGGCCCGTTTTTTGACCAATTATATGGTCAATTTTGGAGAAAGTACCATGAGGAGCTGAGAAGAAGGTATATCCTTTTGCTTTAGGATAGAATGTTCTATAAATATCCGTTAAGTCCATTTGGCTCATGACTTCTCTTAGTCTGTCTACGTCTCTGTGTAATTTCTGTTTCCATGATCTGTCCATTGATGAGAGTGGGGTGTTGAAATCTCCCACTATTATTGTGTGAGGTGCAATGTGTGTTTTGAGCTTTAGTAAGGTTTCTTTTACGTATGTAGGTGCCCTTGTATTTGGGGCATAGATATTTAGGATTGAGAGTTCATCTTGGTGGATTTTTCCTTTGATGAATATGGAGTGTCCTTCCTTATCTTTTCTGATGACTTTTAGTTGAAAATTGATTTTATTTGATATTAGAATGGCTACTCCAGCTTGCTTCTTCTGACCATTTGCTTGGAAAGTTGTTTTCCAGCCTTTCACTCTGAGGTAGTGTCTGTCTTTGTCTCTGAGGTGTGTTTCCTGTAGGCAGCAGAATGCAGGGTCCTCGTTGCGTATCCAGTTTGTTAATCTATGTCTTTTTATTGGGGAGTTGAGGCCATTGATATAGAGAGATATTAAGGAATAGTGGTTATTGCTTCCCGTTATCTTCATATTTGGATGTGAGGTTATGTTTGTGTGCTTTCATTCTCTTTGTTTTGTTGCCAAGACGATTAGTTTCTTGCTTCTTCTAGGGTATAGCTTGCCTCCTTATGTTGGGCTTTACCATTTATTATCCTTTGTAGTGCTGGATTTGTAGAAAGATATTGTGTAAATTTGGTTTTGTCATGGAATATCTTGGTTTCTCCATCAATGTTAATTGAGAGTTTTGCAGGATACAGTAACCTGGGCTGGCATTTGTGTTCTCTTAGGGTCTGTATGACATCAGTCCAGGATCTTCTGGCCTTCATAGTTTCTGGCGAGAAGTCTGGTGTGATTCTGATAGGTCTCCCTTTATATGTTACTTGACCTTTTTCCTTTACTGCTTTTAATATTCTTTCTTTGTTTTGTGCGTTTGGTGTTTTGACAATTATGTGACGGGAGCTGTTTCTTTTCTGGTCCAATCTATTTGGAGTTCTGTAGGCTTCTTGTATGTCTATGGGTATCTCTTTTTTTAGGTTAGGGAAGTTTTCTTCTATGATTTTGTTGAAGATATTTTCTGGTCCTTTGAGCTGGGAGTCTTCACTCTCTTCTATACCTATTATCCTTAGGTTTGATCTTCTCATTGAGTCCTGGATTTCCTGTATGTTTTGGACCAGTAGCTTTTTCCGCTTTACATTATCTTTGACAGTTGAGTCAATGATTTCTATGGAATCTTCTGCTCCTGAGATTCTCTCTTCCATCTCTTGTATTCTGTTGGTGAAGCTTGTATCTACAGCTCCTTGTCTCTTCTTTTGGTTTTCTATATCCAGGGTTGTTTCCATGTGTTCTTTCTTGATTGCTTCTATTTCCATTTTTAATTCCTTCAACTGTTTGATTGTGTTTTCCTGGAATTCTTTCAGGGATTTTTGTGTCTCCTCTCTACGGGCTTCTACTTGTTTATTTATGTTTTCCTGGAATTCTTTCAGGGATTTTTGTGTCTCCTGTCTATGGGCTTCTACTTGTTTATTTATGTTTTCCTGGAATTCTTTTTGGGATTTTTGCGATTCTTTCAGGCATTTTTGGGATTCCTCTCTGTAGGCTTCTACTTGTTCTCTAAGGGAGTTCTTCACGTCGTTCTTGAAGTCCTCCAGCATCATGATCAAAAATGATTTTGAAACTAGATCTTGCTTTTCTGGTGTGTTTGGATATTCCATGTTTGTTTTGATGGGAGAATTGGGCTCCGATGGTGCCATGTAGTCTTGGTTTCTGTTGCTTGGGTTGCTGCGCTTGCCACTCGCCATCAGATTATCTCTAGTGTTACTTTGTTCTGCTATTTCTGACAGTGGCTAGACTGTCCTATAAGCCTGTGTGTCAGGAGTGCTGTAGACCTGTTTTCCTCTCTTTCAGCCAGTTATGGGGACAGAGTGTTCTGCTTTCCGGCGTGTAGTTTTTCCTCTCTACAGGTCTTCAGCTGTTCCTGTGGGCCTGTGTCTTGAGTTCACCAGGCAGCTTTCTTGCAGCAGAAAAGTTGGTCTTACCTGTGGTCCCGAGGCTCAAGTTCGCTCGTGGGGTGCTGCCCACGGGCTCTCTGCAGCGGCAGCAACCAGGAAGACCTGTGCCGCCGTTTCCGGGAGCTTCAGTGCACCAGGGTTCCAGATGGTCTTTGGCTTTTTCCTCTGGCGTCCAAGATGTGTGTGCAGAGAGCAGTCTCTTCTGGTTTCCCAGGCTTGTCTGCCTCTCTGAAGGTTCAGCTCTCCCTCCCACGGGATTTGGGTGCAGAGAACTGTTTATCCGGTCTGTTTCCTTCAGGGTCCGGCGGTGTCTTAGGCACGGGTCCTGCCGCTCCTGGGCCCTCCCCCACGGGAGCCCAGAGGCCTTATACAGTTTCCTCTTGGGCCAGGGATGTGGGCAGGGGTGAGCAGTGTTGGTGTTCTCTTCCGCTCTGCAGCCTCAGGAGTGCACACCTGACCAGGCGGTTGGGTCTCTCTCTCACAGGGTCTCTTTGGTTTGTTTTTTAACCTTATCATATTTTACAGACACTAACACCTATAATACGTAGCATTAATCATATATATATATTATATATAAAAAACTGAAATAAAAATGTATTTTATTACAAAGTCAACGTACTGCTATGTGTCTAGAGAAGACACAAATCATGGAATAGTGTATATTTTGTATCAAAAGACACTACACGCATCAGTAGTTCAATTTGAAGAAGCTAACACATCAGACGGTATAATTTGAATTTGACATTTCTTAGAAACAATACCTTAATAAATCTATAGTCTAAAAATGGTTGCCACCAAGTGAACAAAGAATATAAATATATTCGTATTTGATTTCCTTATTCTTTTTATAGTAAGGGTAGAATCAGTAGAGGACTTACACTTAATCTTACCTGAATTATGCTGGATAGATGTTTTCAGAATGGATTTTAGCTGTCTTGGTGATCTTACTCGACTGTGGGGTATTTTAAGAATGTTATGTTAATATTCATATTAAACATTAATCCAATGCATTGAATTACTTCTTGTTTGATTTCCTAACTTATATTACATTACAAGTCTGGGAATACTTTCCTTTCAACTTTTTCCCATGTGGAAAAAAAGGAAGGAATTTAGCAACACAAAATTAGCCTAATGAAACCATTACACAGTTGCACACACACACACACACACACACACACACACACACACACACACACCTTTCCAGCTTTTGCTCTCATAGCTATACCAAGTGATATTTTTAATCTGTAGATGCAATGGAATTAGTCCCCTGACTACATTAATCATAACAGTCTCTGCCCCTGATGCAACAAAGCACCTTTTCCCATGATACTTTGTGAATATTTCACTATCTATGATGGTATCACCCAAGTGGTTTGCTTGTCGAACATCAAGTAGATTTCTGTTGCTGCTAGAACTCTTCAAAACCCACCACTGCTTTTGTAATGTTCAAGCTGCTCCTTCTTAACTCATGCATGAATGAATCCTGAAGTCACAATATGCCTGTTTCTGTGCCATTTATGCATTTTTATGAACATAATAAGGTAATAACAGAAAAAAAAGAACAATAAGACTAAGCGCATTGAGACTGTGAAACTGTTTGCACTTCCAAGTATAAGTTAAAATGCATATTTTGCAAGGAGTCTTTGAACAGTTTTAGTATGGAAAAGTTTGAATCTTGATTTTTGACATTAGCTTGTATGATTTAGGAAATTTTAAACATGGAGGAAATAAGTCATTTGATAGTATTTATAAAATGTTTTCCTGATGTAGAGCCCAAATAAAGAGAACAACATAATTGTCTTCTCTTATGGAGGTAATTACTCTTAATGAAAACAGAATTAGCTTGAAATACACCTTTTAATTTTCTACCAAACCAGTGTCTAACCTAGCATCCTGGACAGGAATGGATGGGCCTTCACCTGTATGTTCATGTCCAACTGATGTGGAAGGCAAAAACCCCTTTTATACAGAGATAAATAATTGTCACATGGTCATTTAGTTCTATACATTCAGCTAACCTATTGAGATTCAAAGGATCTGTTACTGTGGAAAGCAGATCATATGAATGGATAATTGACGGGTGGAACTTTCAGGAAGACATGGGACTTGTGGAATAATTAAAAGGTGAATGATTCCCTCGAGTTCCCATGCCAGGTGGAATCACATGCTCTAGATGTTTCTCTGTCCTCCATTTTCACACACTGTCTCCATAAAGGGTTGTTCCCAACCTGAAACCCACATCACGTTCCGTGGGCCATGCTAGTGTGGCCAAATGTCAAGCTAGCCCCAAGCATTCTATAGCCTAGCACGGATTCCTGTCACAGACTCTTCTCACACTCCCAACAACCCAGTGAAGTCATGACTCAACAAACTGTAACCCAGCAACCAGAGTCATATGTTAATTACTGAATGAACAATACATTCGCACAATTAACTTATAACTAACTTATAAGGACATAAACCGCCCACCAAGATAAGATATAGTTTGTTCATCTAGACACACAAAATCCTGTACATATCCATCCCTTCAGAATAACCATAACACCCAATAAATGTACAGAGAGAATTCTTAACATCCATCTTCAAATTCTCTCAGCCTGTCATTGGATGGACTGCAACTCATGGGTGTCTTCCAACATCTATGATATATGCTACATCTTTGCATTCATAGCTGGTGCCAAAGGAGAAAAGAAATTGTTGCCATCCTCTAGTAATGACTCACTGAGAATCATTCCAAATTATGTAACATGTCAGACAAGATGAATGACTGAAATGATAACTATGAGTGTGGGTCTTAGTGCACAAGTATTTAGTAAGGCTTTGAAAAGCCAAAGAATCTTAAGTAGACACTAACTTGCACAGTTAATCCTAGCAGGCTCTTTTTAAAAACTGTATAGTTTGTTCTTGGAAATGGTGGGTGAGTATAATTTTCATTTTCTTATGAAATACACCGAACAAGTTTTCAACCTAAAATTATATTCAGAATATTGTGGGACCTGTAAGACACAAGTCTCAAAGTATACCCAAAATAATTTACTTATTATCTTTGCATTTCTCTAGTATTAATGTATTGTTAAACCTTACCGGGACAAAGGCCTTTCATCGTTAAAAACAAATACTTCTGAAAATAAAAACAAAGAATGTATTATTACAAGTATAGAAGAATATTACGAATAATCAGACTCATTATTAGTATCAATGTCTATAAGAGCAATCTAGAGAGTATTCTAGAGTAAATATTCATTTGTAGCCAATTACTTCACTTAGAACCAATCCATTCCCTATATATTTCAAATCAAGGATGACAGCAATTTATCAAACATTAATGTCTAGAAATAAATAGCCATAAACAATTGCGATGATCCTAACTGAACTCTCTCAGAATGACAGAAAGCCCAATCCTTACCAGTATGAATATAATCAACTGTGATTCTTTTTACTCTGGGCTAATGATTCTGGAAAGAATAACAGATTGGGTCTGGTGGTGCATAACATGAATACCAACACTGAGGAAGCAAAAACACATTGATCACTGTGATTCCTTAGACAAACAGAACTACAATTTAGTGAGACAATGTCTCAACTTCACCCGTAAAAAGAGAAAAACCCAGAGCCCACCTCAGGACACTGCACCTGAAAAACACCCAGGGATAAACAGTTGGCTGAGGGCCAGCATGAGAATACATTCAACAAGAGCCAAATCAACATGACACATCCTGAGCCCAGATATCCTACTACAGCAAGACCTGGATATCCTAACACAATCAAAGCACAATGAAATTACTTTGAAACCAATCTTATTGATATGATAGAGGAATTTAAAGGAGAAATTAATAAATCCCTTAAAATGTACAGGAAAATATAATCAAACAGGTGAAAAATGAATAAAACATGTCAATACCTGCAAATGATAAAAAAAGAAATAAAGGAAACAAACTGATGGAACCTTGGAGATGGAAAATCTACAAAAGAGAACAAGAACAGAAGCACAGCCAACACAATAAAAGAATTGGAAGAGATGATCTCAGGCATAGAATATATACTTTAAGAAATTAATACATCATCCAAAGAAAAGGTTACCTAAAAAAATGACTGACCCAAAATGTTCAGGTAGTCTGAGACACTGTGAAATTTCCTACTAAGAATAATAGCCATGAGCAAAAGTGGAGAGTACGAGCTCCAAGGATGAGAACATATGTTCAGCAAAATCATAGAAGATAATTTATACAACGTAAAGAAAGAATGCTTATGAACATAAAAGAACCTCACAGAACACCAAATTGATTAGTGTTCCCAACACATAATAATCTCTTCACAAAACGAGAATGGTAGGAATTAACACTCATTGGCTATTAATATCTCTCAATATAAGTGAACTCATCTTCCCCACTAAAAAGACACAGCCTGACAAGCAGGATGTGAAATTAGGACCAAATCTATGAAAAATAGGAATGGAAGAAGTTTCCCAGAGTAAAGGCACAGAAAATATCCTCAACAACATCATAGAAGAAAACATCCCAAACTTCAAGAAAAAGATGCCTATCTACACACAAGAAGCTTAAAGTACAAATAATACTTTATTGTGCCAGAAAAGAAAATCCTCCAGCTACATAATAACCAAAACAGTAAATCCACCAAAAAAGAGAGAAAATTAAAAAGCGGCAAGGAGAAAGAGGCAAGTAACATATTACATATAAAGGCAAACCAATCAGAAATATACCGAACTTCTCAACAGAGAATTAAAAGCCAGAAGTGCCAATGAGATGTCTTCTAGACCCTAAGAGACTACAACTGTCAGCCCAGACTACAACACTTAACAAAATTTTCAAACAACATACATGGAGTAAAAAGATATTTTGTGACAAAACCAAATACAAACTATATCTTTCTACTAATCCATACCTACCAGGGATGCTACAAGCAAAACTCCAAGACAAGTAGAGTAACTGAACTCAACAAAACAGAAGAAATTAATAATCACACAGCAAAACCAATAGAAGAGAAAGACATGCAAACCAACATCAAAATAATAAGTAAAAGCAATCGTTAGTCATTAATACCTCTGAACAGGAACAGATTCACTTGCCAAACAAAAAGACAGGGTCTAAGAGAGCAGATGTATAAACAGAATCTATCGTTCTGTTGCATATCGAAACGGAACTCAGCCACAAAGATAAAAACTACCACAAAATAAAGGGCTGAACCAAAGGACTGAAAAGCAAATGGACCCAAGACACAAGCTGAAGCAGTCAATCTAATAACTGGTAAAATAGACCTTCGATCAGAAATAATCAAAAGAGATGGGAAAGGACACTGCATACAAATCAAAGGAAAATACACCAACATGATGTCTCAATTCTGAACAATGCCTGAGATGCAAGGGCATCCTGCTTCATAAAAGAAACATTTACTAATTTGGCTAAAGCTTAAACCACACCTCAAACCTCACAAATTAAGAGTAGGGGGCATCAACTACATATTATCACTATTATGACCAAAGGACATGTCACCAAAAGAGAAACTAAACTGAAAAATTATGCAACTCATAGATGGCATGTACCAAATGGACCTAACAGATATCTACAGAACCTTTCACACAAATAAAAAATATGTACCGTCTCAGCATCTCATGGAATGTTCTCCAAAATTGAACATATATAGATACAGATCTACATCAACAGATAAAAGAAAAGGGAAAAAAAGAACCAACAACAATCCCCCCAAAAAACTTTTGCATCTAATAAGGTCACCATGGACTAAAGCTGGACTACATCAACAAGAAAACAACAGAAAGCATACAATCTGATAGAAACTGAACAATGCTATGCTCGGTGACCACTGGTGCAAGAAGAAATCGAAGACTTTCTAGAATTCAATGAAAATGAAGGCACAAAACATCCCAACTTAGGGAACACAATAAAAGCAGTGCAAAAGGAAAGTTCATAGCACTATGTCCCTTCATAAAATGGAGCAATTTCATAAAAGCAGCTAAACATCAAATCTGAAATATTGAAAAAAAGAAGCAAACAGGCTCAAGAGAAGATGGTATGAAAATTAAACATAGAAACATGGCAAACAATACAGAGAACAAAACCAAGGGCTGCTTACTCAAACCCACTGACATGTGATTTGACACCCATCACAAAACAAGGTGACAAACTCAAGTGAGAGTAAATGCTGGCAGGATGTGGAGCAAAGGGAAGTCTACTCCATCACTGGTGGGTGTCAACAACAACTGGATATCAATTGGGTGGTTTCTCAGAAAACTGAGAATAGTTCTACCTCCAGGGCCAGCTATAACTCTCCTGGGTGTAGTCAGAAAGATGTCACACGATACCAAAGAACCACATCTTAAACTATGTTCTAGTAGCTTTGCTCATACCAACCAGAAACTGGAAACAACCTAGATGTCCCTCTACTGAACAATGGATAAAGGAAAAGATGTGTACCTACACGATGGCATACTATGCAGCCATTAAGAACAAGGGCAGCATGAATTATACAGTCAAAGCAATGGAACGTGAGAACATCATCCTGAGTCCCAACAGGACATGTGTGGTATGTACTAACTTATAGATGGTTATTGGCCAAAAAGTGCAGGTACCATAGAACTATCCACAGACTCAGAAAAGCTACACAAGAAGGAATGCACAAGTGAGGATGCCTGAATCTCACTTAAATGAGTGTACAAAGCAGTCCTAAGAGGAAGTCGGAGGGAGTGAACTGAATAGAGAAGAGATACAGAGGGGTAGGGAGGGGTTCAGAATCAGGTGTGGGGAAGGAAGAGGAGTGATGGGTGGAAGGTTCTGAAAATGAATGGAAATCTGCAACTGACAAGGGTGAAGAGCAGGGGGCATCTCTGATGAGACAGAGACCTAGAATCATTGAGGCACCCAAGAAAAAACTGGGATGACCTTAGCTGTGACTGACCACGTTGGGGATATGGCACCCATAATTTATTTTGTCTACCAAAAATATTGCAAGTCCAAGGTTAGAGCAGAGACTGAGAGTATGGCCAACCAAGAGCAGCCCAAATTGAGACCAATCTCATGAGCAGGTACCAATCCCTGACATTATTAGTGATATTCTTTAATGTTTGCAGGCATGAGCAAGCTGTCATCTGAGAGGCTCCATCCAGCATCTCACTTGGACACATAGATACAGATACCCACAGCCAAACAGTGGAGGGAACATGGGAATCTATGTGGAAGAATACAGGAAAGTACCCAAAATGGGATAGCAATTCCACAGGAAAACCAACAGAGTAAACTAACCAGAACCCTTGAGGCTCTTAGGCTAGGGACCACCAACCAAAGTACATACATGGGCTGGGCCTAGGCCTCCCCGACCTACATAGCAGACATGCAGCTTGGTCATCATGTGGGTCCAAAGAACTGGAGCGAGGGCTATCCCAAAAGCTATTGCATATCCTTGGGATATGTTGTTCTAACTCGGCTGATTCGTCGGGACTCAATGGGAAAGGAAGCACCTAGCCTTGCAGACACGTCAAGTGCAAGTCTCCTACCCACTCAGGGGAGAAGGAGTGGGAGATGGAGGAAGGAATGTGTAAAAGGAGTGACCAGGAGACAATCGATGAGCTGAATTTAAAGTGAATAAGTAAAGAAAAATTATATTAAGTAAGAATAATAATTTATAGACCTGAGATATGGGTCAGCATTTAAGCACACGTGGTGCTCTTCCAGAGGACTACAGTTCAGTTCTCAGTCCCGTCTCTAAAACTCTTACTCCAACTCTATGAGAATGACTACTTCTGGCTTCATAGGTCACATGTACACATACTTTTTTTTTTTTATTAACTTGAGTATTTCTTACTTACATTTCGAATGTTATTCCCTTTCCCGGTATCCGGGCCAACATCCCCCTAACCCCTCCTCCTCCCCTTCTTTATGGGTGTTCCCCTCACCATCCTCCCCCCATTGCCGCCCTCCCCCCAACAATCACGTTTACTGGGGGTTCAGTCTTAGCAGAACCCAGGGCTTCCCCTTCCACTGGTGATCTTACTAGGATATTCAATGCTACCCATGAGGTCAGAGTCCAGGGTCAGTCCATGTATAGTCTTTAGGTAGTGGCTTAGTCCCTGGAAGCTCTGGTTGCTTGGCATTGTTGTTCATATGGGGTCTCGAGCACCTTCAAGCTCTTCCAGTTCTTTCTCTGATTCCTTCAATGACGGTCCTATTCTCAGTTCAGTGCTTTGCTGCTGGCATTCGCCTCTGTATTTGCTGTATTCTGGCTGTGTCTCTCAGGAGAGATCTACATCCAGCGCCTGTCGGCCTGCACTTCTTTGCTTCATCCCTCTTGTTTAATTGGGTGGCTGTATATGTATGGGCCACATGTGGGGCAGGCTCTGAATGGGTGTTCCTTCTGTCTCTTTTAATCTTTGCCTCTCTATTCCCTGCCAAGGGTATTCTTGTTCCCCTTTTAAAGAAGGAGTGAAGCATTCACATTTTGATCATCCGTCTTGAGTTTCATGTGTTCTAGGCATCTAGGGTAATTCAAGCATTTGGGTTAATAGCCACTTATCAATGAGTGCATACCATGTGTGTTTTTCTGTGATTGGGTTACCTCACTCAGGATGATATTTTCCAGGTCCAACCATTTGCCCCTTGAATTTCATAAAGGCATTGTTTTTGATAGGTAAGTAATATTCCATTGTGTAGATGTAACACATTTTCTGTATCCATTCCTCTGTTGAAGGGCATCTGGGTTCTTTCCAGCTTCTGGCTATTATAAATAAGGCTGCTATGGGCTGGAGAGATGGCTCAGCAGTTAAGAGCACTGTCTGCTCTTCCAGAGGTCCTGAGTTCGATTCCCAGCAACCACATTGTGGCTCATAACCATCTGAAATGGGATCCGATGCCCTCTTCTGTGTGTCTGAAGACAGCTACAGTGTACTCATATAAATAAAATAAATCTTAAAAAAATAAATTTTTAAAATGAAAAAAGACAATGTGGGATACCATTCACCTACTAAGGACAAAGATAATGAATTTTGCTGGTGAATGAATAGATCTTGAGAGTATCTTCCTGAGTGACATAACCCAGACCCAAAAGACATGGATGGTATATACTCACTTCTAAGTGGATATTAGCAATAAAGTACAGGATATCACTACTATACTCAGGAACAAAAGAAGATGAGCAAGAAAGAACCAAGAGAGGATTTTGAATCTAACTTAGAACATACTGTAAAATAGTCAGAGGAGGCAGAGGAAGGAAGGAACTAGGTGGGAGTGGGTAAATTTGGGACAATTGAGTGTTTCAGGATCGGGTCTGGGGAGATACAGAGGAGATGGCTTGACAGCCATGAAAATGAATGGATAGCTGCAGCTGGTAGGGGTGGGGTTATGGAAAAATTTTACTTGATCATCACATTAGATGCTGATAAAGCCATATAAAAACAAACACCCCTTCATGTTAAAAGTCTTAGAGACCTCAGTGATCAAATTTGCATACCTAAACCAGCCAATAGACAATAACAACTTAAATGCAGAGAAACTTAAAACCAGAGAGTAAGCAAAGCTGCCCACATACAAAGGAGACCTCGCAAAATCTACCAAAGTACACCTACACCAAGGTGATAAACCCTTACAGAAAAGTGTCTGGATACAAGATTAACTCCGAAAACCAGCAGCCCTCCCTCATACAATAGTTAAAAGAGATAAGAAAAAATTCAGCCAAGCAAAACCCTTCACAGTAACCACAGGGAACATTAAATAGCCCAGTACAACTCTAATCAAGCTACTTAAAGTCCTGTCTGTCAAAAACATTATGTCTCTGAAAAAGGAATTAACAGGACATCTGAAGATGGAAAGGTCTCCTATGCTACAGATGGATAGGATTAACAAGGTGAAAATGGCCATCTTATAAAAAGCATCATCACATTCACTGCACTTCCCATCAAAATTGCAAGACAGTTATTTACAGACCTTGAAAGAGCAATTCTTTCAAAAAAAAAAAAAACCCAAGATCGCTAAGACATAGATAGATAGATAGATAAATAGATAGATAGATAGATAGATAGAGTTAGATATCGATATAGATATAGATCTTGAATAATAAAATAATTCTTGGAGGTATCACCATCCCTGATCTCAAGACATATCACAAAGCAATCATAACAAAAGTTGTATAGAATTAGTACAGAAACAAAAAGTTGATAGGTGGAATCAAATGAAAGAAAAGACACACATATCTACCAACACATGATTATGACAAAGAAGGCAAAACCATACAATGGGGGAAAAATGAAAGTATCTTCAACAAATGATGCAGGTGTAACTGGATGTCTGCATGAAGAAGAATGCAAATAGATGAGTATTTTTCACCCTGCACAAAACTCAAGTTCACATGGATGAAAGACCTCAGCATTGAAGGAGAAACATTAATATCCTTGGAACATTAGTACAGTAGACAATTTCCTAAACAGAACACCAATGTCCCAGCCTCTAAGACCAACAACTGATAAATGGGGACTCATGAAACTGAAAACCTTCTGTAAAGCAAAGGAAACCATTAAAGGACAAAACAGAAGCCTACGCATTGGGAAAAGATCTTCACCAGTCCTGCACTTGAAAGAGAAATAATGGTCAAATTATATATAAAAACCCAAGGAGTTAGACACCAATAAACCAATTGGAAAGTGAGGTAAAGTGGTAGATGGAGAATTCTCAACAGAGGAATCTCAGGAGGCAGAGAAATAGTAAATGTTCAGTCTTCAGTCATCACTGAATGCAAATAAAAAGAACTCTTAGATTTCATCCTACCCCAGTCAGAATGGCTAAAATAGAAAACACAAGTGACAGCACATGCTGGCAAGGATATTGAGCAAAGGAAACACTCCTCCATTGTTGGTGGGAGGACACATTTACAACCCCCTTTGAAAAGGAACTTGACAGTTTTTTTTCTAAAAATTAAGAATGGATGGGATTGGCAAACATCATAATGGATGAGGTAACTGAAACCGAGAAGGACAGGCATGGTATGTACTCACTTAAAGGTGAGGACCTTAGCAGCCATAAATTACAGAATAACCAGGCCACAGTGCACAGACCTAAAGAAGCTAAGTAATGAGGGCCCAAGGGAAGATGCGTGAATCTCAAACAGGAGAGAAAATGAAATAGATATCAGGATTCAATTGAGGGAGGGAAATTTGTGGGAGATGGGGAGGGGAACTAAGGTGCAGAGCAGGTGTTGTGTAGGAGCTGGGACAGAAGATACCAGTGGAGAGGCATCTCTGTCGTGAAACAAAGACCAGGAACCATGGGGGCTCTTAGCAGTCTATCTATGGAGCTGAGACTCGCGGAGCCTACTAGCAGCAGGTGATATGCAGCTTTCAGTGGTCATCTTCTGTACACAGGGGAGACTTCCAGGAGAAGGAGGAGAACACCAAAGCACTCAGAAAAACATCAACCCAAAATTTATCCTACCAGCAAGATAGGCAGGTTAAAATGGAACGGACATTAAGGACATACCAAACCAATAACTGGACCAACTTGAGACCCACCCTGTGGAAGAGAGCCAATCTTTGACTCCATTAATGATATTTTGCTATGCTTGCAGACAGAAACCTTGGATAATTCTTCTGAGAGTCTTCATCAAGCCCTGGATAGAAACAGATGTGCACACCCACAGCCAAATAAATATCAGGTGGAGGTTGGGGCGTCTTGTGAAAGAGTTGGGTGAAGGATATTGAATTCAAAGGAGGACAGTGCCATTGAAGGTTCAGAAACACAACAAGAAAACCTACAGATTAACCAACGGGGGCCCATGAGGGCTCACAGGGACTGAACCACCGATGAAAGAGCACGCAAGGCTGCACATAGACCCCATATTCACAGGTAGCAGACGTGCAGCTTCACGTGCTCTTCATGTGGACTCCTGGTTTACTGAACTGAGGGCAGGTTCACATTCTGTTCACATTTGGATTCCTTTCTGCTAGCTGGGCTGCCTTGTGTGGTCACAGTAGGAGAGGAGCTAAAATGTCTGCACTATTTTATCTAGGGTGAATAAGACCAGCTACAATATAGTAAATTTATATATGATATAAAAATCTTACCTTTGTTAAATCTGACATGCTTCACTTTTTTTTTTATGTGCTGGTCTTCTTGCACTGTGGCATAGATTTTAAAGTTATGGTTATCGTACTATTCATAAGAAAAACATTTAGCGAGCATTTGAAGCCCTTTATATTTGAGTCCCCTGTGTCTTAGTTTAGATGTTTACAAACATTCTTTTTTGAAACCGGATCTCACTATGTAGCCATGCTGGTCTGAACCCCACCCCATAGACCATGTTGGACTTAACTCACAAAGGTCTATGTGTCTCCTACCTCCCACAGTCTGGGATGTAATTCATGGAACTACAGGTCTAGGCAAATAATCTTTAATTCATTTTTCAGCAAATGATTATGATTATTGACTGGTATCCTCCCGAATTTCACAAGAGAAAACATGAGGCATGGTTAAGTTTTAAATAGAGCACAAACTAAAAGGCTCGAGAAAGCATACACACAATCATTCCCTCTTTCCCTCCCTTCCTCCCTCCCTCCCTCCCTCCCTCCCTTCCTCCCACTTAAAAACTCTAATGACAAGATTTGCCTTGCTCAGGGATGTATGGCAGTAGACTCTTAGGGAACACTAGGAGGAAAGATTCCAGGTCTGCAAGGAGATAAGAACTCCAGAGGACAAAAAACAGAGTGAAATAACCTGGACACCTGGGGTTCTCAGAGACTGAACCACCAACCACAGAACATACACGGGCTGGACTCACACCTTCCCACTCATATGTAGCAGAAGAGTAGCTGGATTTTCATATAGGTCCCAGTCAACTGGGATGGGGCCTCTCAAAAAGCTGTTCCTTATATATGGGATACCTCCTTCTAGCTGAGCTGCCTTGTCTGACCTTGGAGAGAGAGGAAGTGTCTACCCTTGCAGAGACTTGAAGTGCCTGGGTGTGGGGATATATAGGGGATCCATGACTGCTCAGAGGTGAAGGGGAAGGGGAACCGGAAAGGACTGTAGAATAGGGAGACTGAGACAGGGTCAGTGAGTTTGATGTAAAGTGAATAAGAAAAAATAAAATATTTCAAAGAGCATTAAAGTTTTGAAATGAGAGTGAGCTCTCTCTAGAAAGGCTCACCTTAAAGCACAGATCTGTTGTCTGGAAATAATGGCTCAACATAAACAATAGGTAAACATGTGTACTAAACAGGGAATTTCAGCATAAACAATTTTATTTCATATGGAAAGGAATATAGCTTTGTAAGATCATTTTGTAGAGCTAAACATTAACAAAGTCTAGGACAAGATTTATAATTCTACAATCCAGAATATGTGGAAGGAAATGAACTATTTATATATCCACATTGAAAGCTCCATCTGAAATATGACAAAAAAATGTCTTGGACTGCAGTATCAAGAACATTGCTGGTTCATTACAGGATGAAAGTTTACAGAAAACCTCCTAGCAAAAGGTAGTTTTCTGCTGCATTGGACATTTCAAAACTCAAACAGATCATTAGGAAACACTATTTATTACCTGTGATTATGTATGTATAATTCTAAACATGTGGCTTATGCTGTCATTTTTAGAGTCAGAAATTATAAAATTTCAGACTCAGGGACTGGGGGTGTTTATTCATGGTAGAACATTTGCCAATGACACACATGACCTTTAATTCAGTGGCAAACTGTGTCAAAATAAAAAATACTGAAGTGGACCAACAGCTGATCTAGCTTATTCTTTGTCTTGGTTCATGACTCACGAACTGAACTACTGAACTATGTAGTAATCCTGGTACTGCTGTTCTTTTGTTGTGTTGGAACAGTCTCCGTATTTCCTGTGTCATAAGCTTTCTAAATATTTGTCTCTGAGTTTTTCAAATCATTTAATATCATTTTAATATTCATACTTAAGTAATTGTCACCATCAAGAACAACACTAAGATTGTAGGGAAGGGAGAGGTAGCAATGAATATCCTAGTAAGAGCACCAGTGGAAGGGGAAGCCCTGGGTCCTGCTAAGACTGAACCCCCAGTGAACTAGACTGGTGGGAGGAGGGCGGCAATGGGGGGAAGGTTGGGAGGAGAACACCCATAAGGAAGGGGAGGGGGAGGGGGATGCTTGCCCGGATACCAGGAAAGGGAATAACACTCGAAATGTATATAAGAAATACTCAAGTTAATAAAAAAAAAAAAAAAAGAACCTATTCTGCATACAGGCAACATCCTTTAGGATAACCCATGCTGTAATTGTTTGGGACTCACACAAAGATCAAGCTGCACATCTCCTACCTATGTGTGTTGAGGCTTAGGACCAGCCTCTGTATGTTCTTTGGTTGGTGGTTCAGTCTCTAAGAGCCCTAAGAGTCCAGGTCAGTTGATTTTGTTAGTCTTCCTGTGGCGTTCTTATCGTCTGAGGGACTGCAATCCTTCCACTTATTTTTCCATGACAGTCTTCAATATCCATCCAATTTTAGCTGGGAGTGTTCATCTAAGTCAGCTTCTGGGTGAACCCTCTCATGGGACAGCCTATGCTAGACTCTGTCTGCAAGCATAACAGGATATCATTAATAGTGTCAGGGACTGTTGCTTGACAATGTGATGGGTTTCAAGTTGGGTAGGCTAGTGGTTGGCTTTTCCCTCAGTCTCTCCTCCAGTGTCCTGCGTGAGCTCTCCAGCAAGAATACATGGGAACACACGAATTCTTACTGCAGCTAAACATTTTTTGAATCTTAAGGAGAGGCCCGGGACGCCGGCAGGGCGCGGCTTATATACACCCTAGTGGGGCACATCCACACCTGATTGGTCGCTTACCCAAGGTCTCATTAGGCACACCCCGGAGTGGGCAAAGACCTGGCACGAAGGCACTCTTGCACATGCACACACAGTTAACTTCCTGAAAGGAAGTCGGCTGGCGCGGCGGAGGCCAGCGCCATCTGGTGGTGGCGAATGTTATTGCGGCCCTCTACACTCCAGCCCTGTTCCTTCATTGACTGTAGACAGGAAAAAAATTGGATGTAAAGTTTTGCGGTTGGGTCGATGTTCGAATTGCTCCAGTGGGCTTCCTGCGTAGCTAGAAGAGCCAGTCACCCCAGGTTCTGTATCCCCAAGGCTATGATTCACAACCTCCAGTGATTCTTGTGTGCCTCCCCTATCCCATTCTCTGTCTCTCTCTCTGAGGTTGTACCCTCACTCAACACCCTTACAAGTTACAGATCTCCATGTAAGGTTTGTATGTAAGCTTGTGGACATGACCTGTGGATGATTAACAGACTATGGCCATTTTTTATGCGTGATTGACAGGCTGTGAAAATTTCTTCTGGATGACAGAGAGTTGAGAGTTGCTTGTAGATGACTGACAGGACAAGGAGGTTTCCAGTGGATGATTGACAGGACTTAGGCAATTCTTATGGATGATTGCCAGGCTGTGGGATTTCCCTATGGATAATTGACAGACTATGGAGGGTTTGCGGACAGATTTTTTGATAAGCTGTGTGTCTTGTGGATGAGTGACAGGCTGTGGGTCTTAGGCTGGATGATTGACACAATGTAGACATGACCCACTGATGCAGTTTTCAGACCACGTGTATCTATGTAAATTCTTACCAACAAATGAACAAGGAAACCCCCAGTCACTAGTACTTTGATTTTTTTTTCATTTCCAAATTTCATTTTTTATGCCCAGGAGTAATGTTTCTGTATTTGCTTCCATCAGGATCACAACATGCTTCTTAGGTAATAGATAAAGTATCAATGGTAACACAGGGACTAAAAGGTAGCAAAGCAGGACTTCACGCTTTATGGTAAAATGGTCAATGTGTGCCTGGACTTACACCAAAATTGGTAAATATCACTATGAGGTGAGAAACAATGGCACCCCAGCTCCTGGATTTTAGATTCAAAATGGTTTAAGCAAAATGAAATGAGGGTCCCAAAGACCAGGGTTCATTTCATAATATATAAATTTATGAACTGTAAGGATCTTGACTGGCTAAAGAAACAAAAAGGTGTAAGAATGGGACAATCTTGAGAAATAGTAGAATGGGGATTCTACACAGTACATGTGGGAAGTTACATGTGGGGAGTAAATGGACTGACAGAATGAAAAACTACAGTTCATCAAGTCGGAGTATTTAAAGAATATGTTCAATAAACAGAGGAATATTTTGGAATTAGAATGCATAATTTATTATTTATATGAAACTGCAGCTTAAAGACTAATTAATTAAGCCTTTAGAACTACAAGATGATCAAGAAGCATGTGGACAATGGAATGTCTACTACTGTGCTACTGGTTCTCCTTCCTAAGCTAGTACAGCCTAAAAATAGGAAATAAGGGATAGAGACTGGGGTGCTTGGTAAAACTCAATTGGCAAAACACTTGTCCTAAAAACCTCATTGCAGATGTGGGTATAATGGGGTCCCCAAAACTTACTTTCCTGCAAGTATGAAGATAATTTTGCTCCAAGACAGAAAATCAAACACACTAGGGATTTGAGTGAGTGAACAGTCTCCAAAATGGAGGGACCAGGGGTGGAACGAAAATGAGGGTTGATGGCCTGAATTCAGTCCCTAGAACCCACAGTCTAGCAGAACAGAACTGTCAAGTGGCATTGTCCTTTGGCCCAAACACAGTAATCCACGTGTGGGGGGTAAAGTGAGAGAAAGACAATATCAGTCTCTATCTTTCATATGTGGATCAATGCACAAACAAGATGTACACATGTACACAATGTGAGTACTGGGGTTCAGGGTCATAGATCCAATTCAAAATGTCTTTGACCCATCTGCAAACACAGGTCACATTGGAGTAAAATGTTCTTAGTGAATTTTTTTTTACGTAAACTAGACAGTGTATTGAAATTTCATAAGATTTTATGATAAAATTTACCATGTTGAGATATATATATATATATATATATATATATATATATATATATATATATATATATATATACCTTTAGAGATGGATGGGCTGTTAAGAGTTCTAGTTTTGATTGTAGAGCTCTCAGTTTTAATTGCTAGCACATTGCTGGTCACTCACAACTATCTGTAACTCCAATTCCAGGGGAACCAGTACTGAATTCTATCACACATACTGCATAGAAAATGCAGTACAGCAAAAAATCTCCTACATATAAATCTAATCAATTTAACGATATAAAAAGAAAACAAAATGCAATTTCTTTAACTTAAACATGTTAAAGTGCTCAATAGATGAGCTCTAAAAGAAACATTGGAAAAGTATTTATGACTTAATTCAATGATTTTGTTTTCTTATAGAAGGCCTAGGATTGGCTTTCTTTAGTTATACAGGCCTCTTATGCCTAGGAGCCCTAAATAGGAATGCAATCCAGTGGGGCTCAGTGAAAAGGAAGGTAAGCATGACCCTTCCCTCTCAGGAGGCAGCCCATAAAATACAGGATGCCCATGATAGACTCTACAGACCCAAGAAGGTAGAAAAAGAAGGGCACAAGAAAGGATATTTGAGAATATAGAATGGTCATGGAAGGCATATGGATGGATGAAAAGAGCTGATTAAGAAAGGAGATAGAAAGGGATAGGGTCAGGCAGGGTTCAGTGTGGGAAGGAGGAGGGAACCATGATAATGAATGGAGATCTGTAACTTGTAAGGGTGTTGAGTGAGGGTACAACCTCAGAGAGAGAGACAGAGAATGGGATAGGGGAGGCACACATGAATCAGTGGAGGTTGTAAATCATAGCCTTGGGGATACAGAGCCTGGGGTGACTGGCTCTTCTAGCTACGCAGGAAGCCCACTGGAGCAATTCGAACATCAACCCAACCACAAAACTTTAAATCCAATTTTTTTCCTGTCTACAGTCAATGAAGGAACAGGGCTGGAGGAGAGACTGAGGGAAAAGCCAACCACCAGCCTACCCAACTTGAAACCCATCACATTGTCAAGCAACAGTCCCTGACACTATTAATGATATCCTGTTATGCTTGCAGACAGAGTCTAGCATAGGCTGTCCCATGAGAGGGTTCACCCAGAAGCTGACTTAGATGAACACTCCCAGCTAAAATTGGATGGATATTGAAGACTGTCATGGAAAAATAAGTGGAAGGATTGCAGTCCCTCAGAGGATAAGAACGCCACAGGAAGACTAACAAAATCAACTGACCTGGACTCTTAGGGCTCTTAGAGACTGAACCACCAACCAAAGAACATACAGAGGCTGGTCCTAAGCCTCCACACACATAGGTATGAGATGTGCAGCTTGATCTTTGTGTGAGTCCCAAACATTTACAGCATGGGTTATCCTAAAGGATGTTGCCTGTATGCAGAATAGGTTCTTCTAGCTAGATTGTGTCCTCTGGACTCAGTGGGAGAGGAAGGGATTAGTCTCACAGAGACTTCATGTTCCGGGGTGGGAAGATAACCAAATGGCCCCTACCCACTGAGAGGAGAAGGAGAGTGGGGCACAAGGGAACAATTATGGGAGAGGCTGACAGGGAGGGGGCAGTGAGCAGGATGTAAAGTAAATAAGTAAATATTAAAATTGAAAATAATTGAAAAAAGTTTCCAGGAAGCATCACATGGCACAACTGAGACTCCAATGAAACAATCAATTTTTACTTCAGTCTACAATCAGATTGAACATTTTATTTTAAAATTTATATATATGATCAATTCTCCCACACAGACTGTGTTTTGATATTCCAATCGATTCTGGAGGAGCATCAAGGGTCTAGGGATCAGGAGCCGCAGCCACTAGAAGAAAAAGAAGAATTATCAACAGTATCATCAGGCACATCACTGGTGATATTGTCATGCCCAGCATCAACAACATCAGTGTCATTATCATCTGGATCAATGTAGAGAGAAACAGTGAGAAGGTGGATGCTTCTCTTGTTATTTTTAATCTCAGAAGTTGCTTCTATTGGAATGTTGCGGTCAAAGGCTATGCTAACTTCAGAAGTCAGAGTTCAGAATGACAGCAATAAATAGACAATAACATTTAACAGGAAGTTTTCCCGGCTTAGTCATTCAGGAAACACATGTTTTCACTGGAAGTGACAATAATCTCCTCATTCTAGAATAGGAAACATCCAAGTAGGAAAAAATATTACCTGGTCAGTTGTATTTCTCTAAACTGGATTTGTTACATTATAAAAATTATTTTCTATAAATTGAGAAAAAATAAATTTTTCAGGTTCTAGGTTATGCGTAAATAGCCCTATAGAAGTATGAAATTTATTAACAAAAGAGACCTAGGTTTCTACTAAATCAATCTTAATCTATTTTAAGCTACTATTTTAGTTTAACTTACCTGGTCCGACTCTCTTGTTAGTGGGAGCTCCTTGGCCATTTTCTTCATGCCATGCTTGTTGAATTTGGATTTTCATCCATGTTATGATGGATAAAAGTGAGGATATAAGCCATATGAAGAGCAAAAAAGGTATGCGTGGTATCTCTGTTGCCCGAAGATATCCACTCTCCCTGAGAAGGTTCAAGCTGTGGTTTATTGGTTCAGCTCGTGCGGAAGCATGAAAAATATCCTCAGCACCCTGAGTAGCAGGCAGACCTTCTTCTACGTCAGGGGTAAAAGAAGATTCCTCATCTGAAGTAGCAGAATCAAATATTTCTTCTTCACTAAGGGATATCAAAAGAGTCAGGTTAGTCATTTGAATGGAGTCAAGGGAATAACAAGTGCAGGAACCAGGAGTGGGCTCTGGGTCAGCATGGGGTTTGTACCTTGTACTCTCCTTGTAAAGAGGTAAATCAACAACATAATCCAATCCAATGTGACTAGCTGGTCCTGAGTCATGACTCTCAACTAACACACTACTGTCAGCAGCACATGTAACAGACAGCCGAGGTTCAAGAGCAGCCAGACAGTCAGCAACAATGGCAGGATCTGTAGGCTCAGCATCAATAGCAGCCATACTGTCAGCAGGGTGGGTGGACATACTGGACTCAGGCTGAACAGCAGGCAGACAGTCAGCAGTACTGGAGCAATTAGTATGTTCAGGCTCAACAGCAGTCAGAATGTCAGCATGGTGGGTGGCCATAGTTGGCTCTGGCTCAGCAGAGTCCAGACAGTCAGCAGCTTTGGTGGAATTAGTCGGCTCAGGCTCAACAGCTGCCAAACTGTCAGCAGGCTGGGTGGACATGGTTGTCTCAGACCCAACAGCAGCCTGACAGTCAGCGGCATTGGTAGAAATAGTCTTATCAGGCTCAAGGTCGTCCAGACAGTCAGCAGCAATGTTGGAATTAGGCAGCTCAGGCTCATCAACTGCCATACTGTCAGCAGGGTGGGTGGATTTGGTTGACTCGGGATCAACAGCACCCAGAAAGTCAGCAGCTTTGGTGGAATTAGTCAGTGAAGGCTCAATAGCTACCAAACTGTCAGCAGGGTGTGGGGACATAGATGACTCAGGCTGAACAGAATCCAGACAGTCAGCAGGGTGGTTTGACTTAGTTAGCTCAGGCTGAACAGTAGCCAGACAATCAGCAGCTTTGGTGGAAAAAGTAGGCTCAGGCTCAACAGATGCCAAAGTGTCAGCAGGCTGGGTGGACATGGTTGGCTCAGCCTTGAGAGAAGCCAGACAGTCAGCAGCTTTATTGGCATGAGACAGCTCATGCTCAAGAGCAGCCAGACTGTCAGAACGGTGGGTGGGCATAGCTGGCTCTTGTTCAATAGAGTCCAGACCGTCAGCAGCATTGGTGGAATTATTATGTTCAGGCTCAACAGCTGCCAAACTGTCAGCAGGCTGGGTGGACTTGGTTGTCTCAGTCCCAACAGAAGCCAGACAATCAGTAGCATTGGTGGAATTAATCAGCTCAGCCTTGAGAGAAGCCAGACAGCCAGCATCTTTGTTGGCATGAGACAGCTCATGGTCAAGAGCAGCCAGACTGTCGGCACGGTGGGTGGACATAGCTGGCTCTGGCTCAACATAGGCCAGGCAGTCAGCAGCACTGGAGGATTTAGTCGACTCAGGCTCAAGAGCAGCCAGACAGTAAGCAGCATTGGTGGAATGTGTAGGCTCAAGCTCATCAGTAGCCATATTGTCAGCAGGGTGGGTGGACATAGTTGTCTCAGTCCCAACAGAAGCCAAACAATCAGTAGCATTGGTAGAATCAATTGACTCTGCCTTCTGAGAAGCCAGACAGTCAGCAGTGTTGTTGGAATTAGTCAGCTCATGCTCAAGAGAAGCCAGACTGTCGGCACGGTGGGTGGACATGCCTGGCTCTGGCTCTGGCTCAACATAGGCCAGACAGTCAGCAGCATTGGAGGATTTAGTCGACTCAGGCTCAAGAGCAGCCAGACAGTAAACAGCGTTGGTCGAATTTTTAGGCTCAAGCTCATCAGTAGCCATATTATCAGCTGGGTGTGTGGACATAGATGACTCAGGCTGAACAGAGTCCAGACAGTCAGCAGGGTGGATGGACCTAATTAGCTCCAGCAGAACAGTAGCCAGACAATCAGCAGCTCTGGTGGAAATTGTAGGCTCAGGCTCAACAGCTGCCGAACTGTCAGCAGGCTGGGTGGACATGGTTGGCTCAGCCTTGAGAGAAGCCAGACAGTCAGCAACTTTGTTGGCATGAGACAGTTCATGCTCAAGAGCAGCCAGACTGTCGGCATGGTGGGTGGACATAGCTGGCTCTGGCTCAACGGAGTCCAGACTGTCAGCAGCATTGGTAGAATCATTATAGTCAGGCTCATGAGCAATAGGAATATCAGCAAGGTGGGTAGACATGGTTGTCTCAGACCCAACAGAAGCCAGAATATCAGCAACATTGGAGGAATTAGTCGACTGGGGCTCAAGAGCGGCCAGAAAGTAAGCAGCATTGGTGGAATGTGTAGGCTCAAGCTCATCAGTAGCCATATTGTCAGCAGGGTGGGTGGACATAGTTGTCTCAGTCCCAACAGAAGCCAAACAATCAGTAGCATTGGTAGAATCAATTGACTCAGCCTTCTGAGAAGCCAGACAGTCAGCAGTGTTGTTGGAATTAGTCAGCTCATGCTCAAGAGCAGCCAGACTGTCGGCACGGTAAGTGGGCATAGCTGGCTCTTGTTCAACAGAGTCCAGACCGTCAGCAGTATTGGTGGAATTATTATGTTCAGGCTCAACAGCTGCCAAATTGTCAGCAGGCTGGGTGGACATGGTTGTCTCAGTCCCAACAGAAGCCAGACAATCAGTAGCATTGGTGGAATTAATCAGCTCAGCCTTGAGAGAAGCCAGACAGTCAGCATCTTTGTTGGCATGAGACAGCTCATGCTCAAGAGCAGCCAGACTGTGGGCACGGTGGGTGGACATAGCTGGCTCTGGCTCAACGGAGTCCAGACTGTCAGCAGCATTGGTAGAATCATTATAGTCAGGCTCATGAGCAATAGGAATATCAGCAAGGTGGGTAGACATGGTTGTCTCAGACCCAACAGAAGCCAGAATATCAGCAGCATTGGAGGAATTAGTCGACTGGGGCTCAAGAGCGGCCAGAAAGTAAGCAGCATTGGTGGAATGTGTAGGCTCAAGCTCATCAGTAGCCATATTGTCAGCAGGGTGGGTGGACATAGTTGTCTCAGTCCCAACAGAAGCCAAACAATCAGTAGCATTGGTAGAATCAATTGACTCAGCCTTCTGAGAAGCCAGACAGTCAGCAGTGTTGTTGGAATTAGTCAGCTCATGCTCAAGAGCAGCCAGACTGTCGGCACGGTAAGTGGGCATAGCTGGCTCTTGTTCAACAGAGTCCAGACCGTCAGCAGTATTGGTGGAATTATTATGTTCAGGCTCAACAGCTGCCAAATTGTCAGCAGGCTGGGTGGACATGGTTGTCTCAGTCCCAACAGAAGCCAGACAATCAGTAGCATTGGTGGAATTAATCAGCTCAGCCTTGAGAGAAGCCAGACAGTCAGCATCTTTGTTGGCATGAGACAGCTCATGCTCAAGAGCAGCCAGACTGTCGGCACGGTGGGTGGACATAGCTGGCTCTGGCTCAACATAGGCCAGACAGTCAACAGCATTGGAGGATTTAGTGGACTCAGGCTCAAGAGCAGCCAGACAGTAAGCAGCGTTGGTCGAATTTGTAGTCTCAAGCTCATCAGTAGCCATATTATCAGCTGGGTGTGTGGACATAGATGACTCAGGCTGAACAGAGTCCAGACAGTCAGCAGGGTGGGTTGACCTAGTTAGCTCTGGCAGAACAGTAGCCAGACAATCAGCAGCTCTGGTGGAAATTGTAGGCTCAGGCTCAACAGCTGCCGAACTGTCAGCAGGCTGGGTGGACATGGTTGGCTCAGCCTTGAGAGAAGCCAGACAGTCAGCAGCTTTGTTGGCATGAGACAGCTCATGCTCAAGAGCAGCCAGACTGTCGGCACGGTGGGTGGACATAGCTGGCTCTGGCTCAACGGAGTCCAGACTGTCAGCAGCATTGGTAGAATCATTATAGTCAGGCTCATGAGCAATTGGAATATCAGCAAGGTGGGCAGACATGGTTGTCTCAGACCCAACAGAAGCCAGAATATCAGCAGCACTGGAGGAATTAGTGGACTGGGGCTCAAGAGCGGCCAGAAAGTAAGCAGCATTGGTGGAATGTGTAGGCTCAAGCTCATCAGTAGCCATATTGTCAGCAGGGTGGGTGGACATAATTGTCTCAGTCCCAACAGAAGCCAAACAATCAGTAGCATTGGTAGAGTCAATTGACTCAGCCTTCTGAGAAGCCAGACAGTCAGCAGTGTTGTTGGAATTAGTCAGCTCATGCTCAAGAGCAGCCAGACTGTCGGCACGGTGGGTGGGCATAGCTGGCTCTTGTTCAACAGAGTCCAGACTGTCAGCAGTATTGGTGGAATTATTATGTTCAGGTTCAACAGCTGCCAAACTGTCAGCAGGCTTGGTGGACATGGTTGTCTCAGTCCCAACAGAAGCCAGACAATCAGTAGCATTGGTGGAATTAATCAGCTCAGCCTTGAGAGAAGCCAGACAGTCAGCATCTTTGTTGGCATGAGACAGCTCATGCTCAAGAGCAGCCAGACTGTCGGCACGGTGGGTGGACATAGCTGGCTCTGGCTCAACATAGGCCAGACAGTCAGCAGCATTGGAGGATTTAGTCGACTCAGGCTCAAGAGCAGCCAGTGTGTCAGCACGGTGATTGGACATATTTGGCTCTGGTTCCACATCAGGCAGACTGTCAGCAGGGTGGGTGGACATGTTTAGCTCAGGCTCAAGGTCAGCCAGACAGTCAGCAGCTTTGGTAGAAGTATTATGTTCAGGCTCGTCAGCAGTCAGAATGTCAGCAGGGTGGGTGGACATAGTCGGCTCAGGCTCAACAGCTGCCATACTGTCAGCAGGGTTGGTGGACATAGCGGGCTCTGGTGCAACAGCAGCCCGACAGTCAGCGGCATTGGTAGAAATAGTCGGATAAGGCTCAAGGTCAGCCAGACAGTCAGCAGTGTTGTTGGAATTAGTCAGTTCAGGCTCAAGAGCAGCCAGAGTGTCAGCAGGGTGGGTGGACATAGTTGGCTCTGGTTCCACATCAGGCAGACAGTCAGCAGGGTGGGTGGACATAGTTGGCTCTGGTGCAACAGCAGCCTGAAAGTCAGCAGCATTGGTAGAAATAGTCGGATCAGGCTCAAGGTCAGCCAGACAGTCAGCAGTGTTGTTGAAATTGGTCAGCTCAGGCTCAAGAGCAGCCAGAGTGTCAGCAGGGTGGGTGGACATAGTTGGCTCTGGTTCCACATCAGGAAGACTATCAGCAGGGTGGGTGGACATGTTTGGCTCAGGCTCAAGGTCAGCCAGACAGTCAGCAGTGTTGTTTGAATTAGTCAGTTCAGGCTCAAGAGCAGCCAGAGTGTCAGCAGGGTGATTGGACATAGTTGGCTCTGGTTCCACATCAGGCAGACTGTCAGCAGGGTGGGTGGACATGTTTGGCTCAGGCTCAAGGTCAGCCAGACAGTCAGCAGTGTTGTTGAAATTAGTCAGCTCAGGCTCAAGAGCAGCCAGAGTGTCAGCAGGGTGGGTGGACATAGTTGGCTCTGGTTCCACATCAGGCAGACAGTCAGCAGGGTGGGTGGACATAGTTGGCTCTGGTGCAACAGCAGCCTGAAAGTCAGCGGCATTGGTAGAAAAAGTCGGATCAGGCTCAAGGTCAGCCAGACAGTCAGCAGTGTTGTTGGAATTAGTCAGCTCACGCTCAAGAGCAGCCAGACAGTCAGTAGCATTTGTAGAATTTGTTGGGTCAGGCTCGGCAGCATCCAGGCTGTCAGCAGTAGAGGTGGAAGCTTCACGATCAACAGTAGCCTTAGGAATAGAATTTCTATGCTCAGAAGACACAGCATAGAAATTATCTGTTTTATATTTTTCATCCTAAAACGAAAATTAGCAGTGATACTTTTGATTGAAAATTTACTGATTTTATTCATTCTATCACCCTTCTGATAATGTCAGAACCTGGATTCATAGTCCCCAAACTATTTGTGTATTCTGTCGAAATTTAGCACTACATTCAGTGACATTCAGTGAAGTCTGCTTCCTGTCTGCTTGAGTAATTGGCCCAGAGTTTTTCAAAGTCTTTACTGTGGATCTCTTTAGGTTTATACTTAGATTTCTTCTGCTCTTTGCTACCTAAAGTCATTTTTCCTTGTAAGATGGAAATATATAAATAGAAAGGACAAAATGTGACTCTTGGCCTCTGATGTTTTGCTCTACTCTTCCTCTAAATAATGATTTTGTAATATTCTCTTTCCTTCATATTCTATGGTTCATTCTGCACTATTTCTCTCTAAAACTCTCCAAGTAAAAAGGCCACCTCCCTCCCTCCGCCCCTCCCTCCCTCCTCTCTCTCTCTCTCTCTCTCTCTCTCTCTCTCTCTCTCTCTCTCTCTCTCTCTGTCTTTTTGTACTTTCTGCTGCACTACCCCTCAAGTAGCCACTTTTCTTATTTCTTCGTGAGAGAGTTGGGAATATTCTTTATACCAAATCTTTCTCTGGATAATCACCTTCTCTTTCATGCAATTAAGCATCACTTTTAAACGAGGTGCTTCATTCTATAAACTAAGGTTACATTGATTACTTAGCATTAAGGGTGGGTACTAAGGAAATGTCTACATTCCAGTTTGAGAGATTAAAGGTCTGTGCAAAGGCTGAACCACAGCAATTAGTAGAAATTTGTTTATAAGTAAACAACGCAATCTGGGAGGAGGGCACAGTATCGTCAACTATTCTGTAACATCATGACTATTGCTACACTTACAGGATGTATATTAAGACCTCATCCAGCACCTCTGTGGTGGCTTGAATGTCAACAGCCCCATAGGCTCACATTATGCTTGCTGTGCAGAGCGCTGAATTATTTTCAAAAGGAGTAGGTGGTGGGGCTGTTTTGTAGTAAAACTGTTGCCAGGATGAGGTTTAATATTTCAATAGAGAGACAGAGCTGGAAACAGAGTAGAACAACAGTGCTTTCTTTTGGCATCTGAGACACCGCCGGAACCTGAAGGGACCGACCATATAAACAGTTCTCTGCACCCAAATCCCATGGGAGGGAGAGCTAAACCTTCAGAGAGGCAGACATGCCTGGGAAACCAGAAGAGACTGCACTCTGCACACATTACTGACTCCAGAGGAAAACCAAATGCCATCTGGAACCCTGGTGCACAGAAGCTCCCGGAAAGGGCGGCTCAGAACTTCCTGGTGGCTGCCGCCGCGGAGAGCTCATAAGCAACACCCCATGAGCAACCTTGAGCCTCCGGATCACAGGTAAGACCAACTTTTCTGCTCCAAGTGACCTGCCGGGTCAATTCAGGGCACAGGCCCACAGGAACAGCTGAAGACCTGTAGAAAGGAAAAACTACACGCCCCAAAGCAGAACACTCTGTTCCCATAACTGGCTGAAAGAAAACAGGAAAACAGGTCTACAGCACTCCTGAAAAACAGGCATATAGGACAGTCTAGCCACTGTCAGAAATAGCAGAACAAAGTAACACTAGAGATAATCTGATGGCGAGAGGCAAGCACAGGAACCCAAGCAACAGAAACCAAGACTACATGGCATCATCGGAACCCAATTCTCCCACCAAAGCAAACACGGAATATCCAAACACACCAGAAAAGCAAGATCTAGTTTCAAAATCATATTTGATCATGATGCTGGAGAACTTCCAGAAAGACGTGAATAACTACCTTAGAGAACAAGTAGAAGCCAACAGAGAGGAATCGCAAAAATCCCTAAAAGAATTCCAGGAAAACATAAATAAACAAGTAGAAGCCCATAGAGAGGAGTCACAAAAATCCCTGAAAGAATTCCAGGAAAACACAATCAAACAATTGAAGGAATTGAATATGGAAATAGAAGCAATCAAGAAAGAACACATGGAAACAACCCTGGATATACAAAACCTAAAGAAGAGACAAGGAGCTGTAGATATGAGCTTCACCAACAGAATACAAGATATGGAAGAGAGAATCTCAGGAGCAGAAGATTCCATAGAAATCATCGACTCAACAGTCAAAGATAATGTAAAGCGGAAAAAGATACTGGTCCAAAACATACAGGAAATCCAGGACTCAATGAGAAGATCAAACCTAAGGATAATAGGTATAGAAGAGAGTGAAGACTCCAAGCTCAAAGGACCAGTAAATATCTTCAACAAAATCATAGAAGAAATCTTCCCTAACCTAAAGAAAGAGATACCCATAAGCATACAAAAAGCCTACAGAACTCCAAATAGATTGGACCAGAAAAGAAACACCTCCCGTCACATAATAGTCAAAACACCAAACGCACAAAATAAAGAAAGAATATTAAAAGCAGTAAGGGAAAAAGATCAAGTAACATAAAGGCAGACCTATCAGAATCACACAGACTTTTCGCCAGAAACTATAAAATCCAGAAGATCCTGGACAGATGTCATACAGAACCTAAGAGAACACAAATGCCAGCCCAGATTACTGTATCCTGCAAAACTCTCAATTAACATAGATGAAGAAACCAAGATATTCCAGGACAAAACCAAATTTACACAATATCTTTCTACAAATCCAGCACTACAAAGGATAATAAATGGTAAAGCCCAACATAAGGAGGCAAGAGATACCCTAGAAGAAGCAAGAAACTAATCGTCTTGGCAATAAACAAAGAGAAGAAAAGCACACAAACATAACCTCATATCCAAATATGAATATAACAGGAAGCAATAATCACTATTCCTTAATATCTCTCAACATCAATGGCCTCAACTCCCCAATGAAAAGACATAGATTAACAAACTGGATACGCAACGAGGACCTTGCATTCTGCTGCCTACAGGAAACACACCTCAGAGACAAAGACAGACACTACCTCAGAGTGAAAGGCTGGAAAACAACTTTCTAAGCAAATGGTCAGAAGAAGCAAGCTGGAGTAGCCATTCTAATGTCAAATAAAATCAATTTTCAACCAAAAGTCATCAAAAAAGATAAGGAAGGACACTTTATATTCATCAAAGGAAAAATCCACCAAGATGAACTCTCAATCCTAAATATCTATGCCCCAAATACAAGGGCACCTTCATACATAAAAGAAACCTTACTAAAGCTCAAAACACACATTGCACCTCACACAATAATAGTAGGAGATTTCAACACCCCACTCTCATCAATGGACAGATCATGGAAAAAGAAATTAAACAGAGACCTAGACAGATTAAGAGAAGTCATGAGCCAAATGGACTAACGGATATTTATAGAACATTCTATCCTAAAGCAAAAGGATATACCTTCTTCTCAGCTCCTCATGGTACTTTCTCCAAAACTGACCATATAATTGGTCAAAAAACGGGCCTCAACAGGTACAGAAAGATAGAAATAATCCCATGCATCTTATCAGACCACCATGGCCTAAAGTTGGTCTTCAATAACAATAATGGAAAAATGTCCACATATACGTGGAAATTAAACAATGCTCTATTCAATGATAACCAGGTCAAGGAAGAAATAAAGAAAGAAATTAAAGACTGCTTAGAATTTAATGAAAACGAAGGTACAACATACCCAAACTTATGGGACACAATGAAAGCTGTGCTAAGAGGAAAACTCATAGCGCTGAGTGCCTGCAGAAAGAAACAGGAAAGAGCATATGTCAGCAGCTTGACAACACACCTAAACGCTCTAGAACAAAAAGAAGCAAACACACCCAGGAGGAGTAGAAGGCAGGAAATAATCAAACTCAGAGCTGAAATCAACCAAGTGGAAACAAAAAGGAACATAGAAAGAATCAACAGAACCAAAAGTTGGTTCTTTGAGAAAATCAACAAGATAGATAAACCCTTAGCCAGACTAACCAGAGGACACAGAGAGCGTGTCCAAATTAACAAAATCAGAAATGAAAAGGGAGACATAACTACAGATTCAGACGAAATTCAAAAAATCATCAGATCTTAGTATAAAAGCCTGTATTCAACAAAACTTGAAAATCTGCAGGAAATGGACAATTTCCTAGACAGATACCAGGTACCAAAGTTAAATCAGGAACAGATAAACCAGATAAACAACCCCATAACTCCTAAGGAAATAGAAGCAGTCATTAAAGGTCTCCCAACCAAAAAGGGCCCAGGTCCAGACGGATTCAGTGCAGAATTCTGTCAGACCTTCATAGAAGACCTCATACCAATAT
This sequence comes from Rattus norvegicus, assembly GCF_021556685.1. Classification (NCBI taxonomy): domain Eukaryota; kingdom Metazoa; phylum Chordata; class Mammalia; order Rodentia; family Muridae; genus Rattus; species Rattus norvegicus. Next base: position 24,588,955 of record NC_141549.1, read on the forward strand.
TCTCCAAACTATTCCACAAAAATGAAATAAATGGAGCACTACCGAATTCCTTCTATGAAGCCACAATTACTCTTATACCTAAACCACACAAAGACCCAACAAAGAAAGAGAACCTCAGAACAATTTCCCTTATGAATATCGACGCAAGAATACTCAATAAATATCTGGCAAACCAAATCCAAGAGCACATCAAAACAATCATCCACCATGATCAAGTAGGCTTCATCCCAGGCATGCAGGGATGGTTTAATATACGGAAAACCATCAACGTGATCCATTATATAAACAAACTGAAAGAACAAAACCACATGATCATTTCATTAGATGCTGAGAAAGCATTTGACAAAATTCAACACCCCTTCATGATAAAAGTCCTGGAAAGAATAGGAATTCAAGGCCCATACCTAAACCTAGTAAAAGCCATATACAGCAAACCAGTTGCTAACATTAAACTATATGGAGAGAAACTTGAAGCAATCCCACTAAAATCAGGGACTAGACAAGGCTGCCCACTCTCTCCCTACTTATTCAATATAGTTCTTGAAATTCTAGCCAGAGCAATCAGACAACAAATGGAGGTCAAGAGGATACAGATTGGAAAAGAAGAAGTCAAAATATCACTATTTGCAGATGATATGATAGTACATTTAAGTGATCCCAAAAGTTCCACCAGAGAACTACTAAAGCTGATCAACAACTTCAGCAAAGTGGCTGGGTATAAAATTAACTCAAATAAATCAGTAGCCTTCCTCTACACAAAAGAGAAAAAGCTGTGAAAGAAATTAGGGAAATAACACCCTTCATAATAGATCCAAATAATATAAAGTACCTCGGTGTGACTTTATCCAAGCAACTAAAAGATCTGTACAATAAGAACTTCAAGACTCTGAAGAAAGAAATTGAAGAAGACCTCAGAAGATGGAAAGATCTTCCATGCTCATGGATTGGCAGGATTAATATCGTAAAAATGGCCATCTTACCAAAAGCGATCTACAGATTCAATGCAATCCCCATCAAAATACCAATCCAGTTCTTCAAAGAGTTAGAAAGAACAATCTGCAAATTCATCAACAAAAATCCCAAGATAGCTAAAACTATCCTCAACAATAAAAGGACTTCAGGAGGAATCACTATCCCTGAACTCAAGCAGTATTACAGAGCAATAATGATAAAAACTGCATGGTATTGGAACAGAGACAGACAGATAGTCCAATGAAACAGAATTGAAGACCCAGAAATGAACCCACACACCTATGGGCACTTGATTTTTGACAAAGGAGCCAAAACCATCCAATGGAAAAAAGATAGCATTTTCAGCAAATGGTGCTGGTTCAACTGGAGGTCAACATGTAGAAGAATGCAGATCGATCCATGCTTATCACCCTGTACAAAGCTTAAGTCCAAGTGCATAAAGGACCTCCACATCAAACCAGATACACTCAAACTAATAGAAGAAAAACTAGGGAAGCATCTGGAACACATGGGCACTGGAAAAAATTTCCTGAACAAAACACCAATGGCTTATGCTCTAAGATCAAGAATCGACAAATGGGATCTCATAAAATTGCAAAGCTTCTGTAAGGCAAAGGACACTGCGGGTAGGACAAAACGGCCACCAACCGATTGGGGAAAGATCTTTACCAATCCTACAACAGATAGAGGCCTTACATCCAAAATATACAAAGAACTCAAGAAGTTAGACCGAAGCGAGACAAATAACCCTATTAAAAAATTAGGTTCTGAGCTAAACAAAGAATTCACAGCTGAGGAAGGCGAAATGGCTGAGAAACACCTAAAGTAATGTTCAACATCTTTAGTCATAATGGAAATGCAAATCAAAACAACCCTGAGATTTCACCTCACACCAGTGAGAATGGGTAAGATCAAAAACTCAGGTGACCACAAATGCTGGCGAGGATGTGGAGAAAGAGGAACACTCCTCCATTGTTGGTGGGAAAGCAGACTGGTGCAACCATTCTGGAAATCAGTCTGGAGGTTCCTCAGAAAATTGGACATTGAACTGCCTGAGGATCCAGCTATACCTCTCTTGGGCACATACCCAAAAGTTGCCCCGACATATAAAAAAGACACGTGCTCCACTATGTTCATAGCAGCCTTATTTATAATAGCCAGAAGCTGGAAAGAACCCAGATGCCCTTCAACAGAGGAATGGATACAGAAAATGTGGTTCATCTACACAATGGAATATTATTCAGCTATCAAAAACAATGACTTTATGAAATTCATAGGCAAATGGTTGGAACTGGAAAATATCATCCTGAGTGAGGCAACCCAATCAGAGAAAAACACACATGGTATGCACTCATTGATAAGCGGCTATTAGCCCAAATGCTTGAATTACCCTAGATGCATAGAACAAATGAAACTCAAGATGGATGATCAAAATGTGAATGCTTCACTCCTTCTTTAAATGGGGAACAAGAATACCCTTGGCAGGGAATAGAGAGGCAAAGATTAAAACAGACACAGAAGGAACACCCATTCAGAGCCTGCCCCACATGTGGCCCATACATATACAGCCACCCAATTAGACAATATGGATAAAGCGATGAAGTGCATGCCGTCAGGATACGGATGTAGATCTCTCCTGAGAGACACAGCCAGAATACAGCAAATACATAGCCGAATGCCAGTAGCAAACCACTGAACTGAGAACGGGACCCCCGTTGAAGGAATCAGAGAAAGAACTCGAAGAGCTCGAAGGAGCTCGAGACCCCATATGAACAACAATGCCAAGCAACCAGAGCTTCCAGGGACTAAGCCACTACCTAAAGACTATACATGGACTGACCCTGGACTCTGGACTCTGACCTCATAGGTAGCAATAAATATTCTAGTAAGATCACCAGTGGAAGGGAAAGCCCTTGGTCCTGCTAAGACTGAACCCCCAGTGAACGTGATTGTTGGGGGGAGGGCAGCAATGGGGGGAAGATGGGGAGGGGAACACCCATAAAGAAGGGGAGGGGGAGGGATTAGGGGGATGTTGGCCTAGAAACCAGGAAAGGGAATAACACTCGAAATGTAAATAAGAAATACTCAAGGTAATAAAAAAAAAGATTTCAATAGACTGGTGTCATTTCCACTAAGTTCTCTCTCTCCTGTGTAGGTCAAGATGTGATCTCTCAGCTGCTGCTTCATCGTCATGCTTGTCTGCCTGAATCATGATGGTGATTTCTGTATCCAATTTAACCAAGAGACCCACTTCACACCATCTCTTTCTTCTAAACATTTTCTTTCCCATGATATTTTTTTACAACTATAGAAAGTGACTAACATAAGCATCAGCTAGTTACAATAAGAGTGTATTTAACAGAGTCTGAAGGATTCATTCAAAGCTGTGAAGTGGTGTTACCCAGGGGATTTGGTCACAAAATGTGTTATCAAATTCCATAAAGCTAGCTTAGATGGGATGCCCGGAACACTCGTTGATTTAAATAGATAAATTCAGGAAGTTGGGCTTGTGAATGGGTTTGATGCTGCATTGTAAATGGGAAGCCTCATTGACTCATACTGCATAAGAAATAAGATCTTCACATGTTTGTTCTTCCTTACACCTCAGGGAAACCCATAACATGGCAGTCTACTTTTGACTTTCAGTGCCAGGTTTGAGGATGATTTACGTTTCTTACTTGCAAAACTGACACGTCAAACATTCTCTGCATCAACAAGCAATATATCACAGAGAAGATTCAACAGAACAGGTGAAGGAGGACTGTTGATCAAAGAATAATGTTGAAGAAGCATGCATTTCCTCTTAGTGTTCACACTATTAAAATGGATCATGAGAGAATTTAAGTTCCTTGGATTTCCTGAGAAAGACAGACTTGAATATAGCAAACCATGGGGTATGTTACACACATAGTCATGTTTTCATATGCAATGTGTTACCAGACTACTTATCACTACCCCATTGAACCATCTGGCTGGCAAATATGCATATACACATGTGTGTGCACTTATACGCATGTATGTATTTGTAACTACATATGTGTACGTGAGAAGATGTGTATACATGCATATATATGCAAGTATATGTATATATGTATATATATGTATATATATTTACTGCTTTTAAAATAAAAGGAGAGAGATTGGTGTATAGCCGTTTAGAATAAAAATGAAATGTAGTAAGTGTGAATTTCTCATTCATGTGATCTTTTTCTTTCAGCCAAACTAGGCATCACCTTTGAAATGTGCCTGTGTCATTGTAAATCCTGCTGGCTGTACTTGTTTATAATGACTTATACCTGGTATTCTGCTAGCATGGGGTAGAGAACTGGTATTAACTAGCTAAGGTCTTTCATTTTTTTATTTTATACTCATTACACCGCATTTGCCATGTAGTCTTGTGGGAAGTCTTGTGTTCATTTGGTTTTATTCAAATTTAACATCAGAAATGATGTATAGTTTTACTTCAGTGACATTTATTCCTTGGAAGAATGGAAACTACCTTTGTCTTAGTTGTCTCTGTAAGATCCCACTGCTGTAATGATATTGTGCAATGTATTCTAATCATGGGCATATAAAATTTAGTTACTATATTTATCACCATTATTTGTACATTCCATAGCATCATAAAATTCTAGTTAGGATAAAATGTGTTTGCATTAGAAATTTTACTTTAGAAAATTCTAATGACTTTTCACTGCAATAGAAGGTGATTGCCGAGTGAATTTCTGTTTATTAAAGTACCTGAGTTCTATGTCTTTGCTAAGGTCTTCCTAGAATAAAAATTACTCAGGTTCATCACCTGTAGTAGTTAATTGGAAACCAAATTGATCTAGGCATAAACGAAGAGCATTTGAGTTTGGTTTCTGTAAATTACAGTTTCTAATGATTCCATTATGTGTAATAATTATATCTGAACTTCCTCTTTCCTAATGATGAAATTAGAGGTCTAGAGGAAGGTAGTTAGCTACATGTTGACAGTATGCAGTGGAGTAAGGAGTAAGTAGTGTGTGTAAGATCAGCAGACACACCCTTCTGCTTGCTTTGTAACTTCTGAAAGGGGATTTAAACAGGAAAGATGGCTGTTACTTTTGAATTTGTTTCTGTACTTTCTGTGACAAAATATCTGATGGGGAAAACCAGTCACTTATTTCAAGGAAGGAACAGGGAGGCCTGACTTTTGGCAGTACATTGTTGGTTCTCACATGCTGGTAGACCGGGAAGCAGATAACACAGTACTGGTACCACAAGTAGTCATAGCCATTAAAATCTACCACTGAAAACCTTCTGCTAGCAAGGCCAGACCCCAAAAGTTAAACAATCTCCCATCAGTGGCCAAGTGTTCAATCACATGAACTCCCATCTCTTTGTCTGATCCTCCCATGCACTGCTTAGCATTTGTGTTAATGTTAAATAACCCCCCCCCACACACACATGCAGAGTTTATCTACTGTTTGTCTGTTAATGCTAACCAAAGCGTAAATCATACTACCAATGTGATAAACCTACTTGGCAGCCTGACTGATAACTTGAATTTGATACCTGAGACTGGAAACAGAGGAAGGGAAAGATTGATTCATACAAGTTATCTTTTGATACCCACAATTCAACTTACATTCTCCTACTCCCCAAATAAATTAAGAACAGGACGTCCTTGAACTGACAGAGACCACCCTGCCTGCTTTATGAGTTCGTGAATTAACTGTGTACACCAACATACCCAGCCACCTGTTGTGGCCACCCTGCCTATAAGTACTTTGGACTTCAATGGGTAAAACTAGAATGCTGAGGTCCTGTCCAGGAAGTTAAGAAATATCAGAAGACTGACTTCTTATTTTCCCTGATGATAATTTTAATCTTTTTGCCTATCAAACATATTAAATCTGTGTGCTGGAAAAGGGGCTGAGGAGTTTAAAACATTCATTGCTCCTCCAGGACACCTGGCTTTGCTTTGTAAAACACATAATATTGGCTGACAAAGTTCTGGAACAACAAGAACAAAGGATGAAATGACCTCTTCTGATTTTTGTGGGAAGCACACGCACATGGTATACAGACAGAATACACGCAAAACATTCACACACATAAAGTCAGTCAATCCAAAGTAAATGAAGCACAACTATGGTGGTCGCTTTCAAGTTTACTGTACCTATTTCCAGAAGCATGTACTATTTGGTTTCTGTATTTTTATGAGTTCTCCTCAGTGAGTTAAAAACATGCTCATTTTCTGTTTTTTCTTCTGTTTCCATAGTCTAATTTACTATTATTACATTTTATGACAGTGATTCTCAACCTGTCTGTCATACCCTATTGGAGGAGGGCATAGAACAGTCTCACACAGGTTGGCAAAGACCTTCTGAAAATACCAATACGACATTACAGTTGATGATATTATCAATCTGACACTGATGCAGTAGCAACAAAACAGTTGTATGGTTGGGAATCACCACAGCATGAGGAACTGTATTAAAGGTCACAGCATTAGGAAGGTTGAGAAGCACTGCCTAATGCAGTGACTGGCAAGGAGTGAGGATATGGAGAGTGTGAAGGGAATGCTCAAGGCTGATCTTTCTCTACTCGTTCACTACTTGCACTAGGAAGGCATAGGCACAAACACCCATCACTCCCCTTCACAAAAGGAAATAGGTTACTTCTCAAATTAGGGGAATTACCATTATGGATTTTTTTGCTTTCCATACATCAGGTACTGGCTCTCCTCAAGAACACACATAAACTCAAGATTTTCTAAAAATGTTCTGGATCTTCTTAGGTATTATATGGAATTTTCTTCCCGATTCTCCCTGCAATGCAGAGAAGAGAGTTTACTTTTTATTTGGTCTCGAAATTAACTCTATTCTTTTAGGATGCATGCTTTCAAATCAACAATGTTCTTTAGGAATTACAGGATATTGACACATGAAAATCAAAATTATTAAATACAAAATATCTTCTTATATGCCTATTTACAACTTAATAGTATACCATCAAGAAGTTAAAATATTTATGCTAGCCTAGATTAAGAGAAAATCATTAACTGACAAACTTGACCTTGTTCTTGTTGAGACTAAGCTTAATTCATTATCAGTCAATTATTCTGCTTCTAGTTTAAGATGATTATTAATATTAATGAGGCCCCTTCTAACAGTCTTCCTCTTCCATTGTGGGGAATCACAAAATGCACAGTTTTCATTTACAAATAAATGGCAATTTAATTGCTAGCACTGTCCATACCATAGAACCGGTGAAACTGCTTTATAGAAACACATTGGTCCACTGAGTCACATTCAAAAATCATTAAATTGCCACTCTTCATTCACACAGCCCCTCACTATAGGGCTATAGGTTATATAGAAACAGGTTTCTTAACCTTGAGCAGCTCACAGTGATAAAGCAGCCTCAGACTGAATATGGAAATATCTAAGTAAAGCACTACAATATTTTAACTGTTTGAATGTGGCCCAAAGAATATAAGTTTATATTATTTTAAAATCCATAAAGAAGAACTTAAATGGAAATATACAGTAATTGACTCCCTGCATCTAAAAATGCTTGATAATTGGGAAAAACACTTGTTGTTTTTCTAGATGAAGAGCTTTCAACATACCCTCATAGAATCAAATAGAAAATGCTCTATTCTCATAAGACAAATTTGATGAACATATTACAAACTGCTACATAGCCACAATTTCTCCTTAGTGTAAATACACATGAAATAGAGAAACCAAGGAGATGCTCTCATACAGAATCCTAAAATAGCAGTGTCCAAAGGTAGATAAAAATTGCATGCATTTTCCTGAGGGTAAAGTCACTTAGGAGATTCATGGATTATAGAAATGTCTGGACTTACTAAGAAGTACTTATTATATATAAGTATACAGTAGCTATCTTCAGACACACCAGGAGAGATCATCAGATCTCATTATAGATGGTCGTCAGTCAACATGTGGTTGCTGGGAATTGGATTCATCAAGACCTCTGGAAGATCAGTCAGTGCTCTTTTTTTTTTGTTTTTTTTTTGTTTTGTTTTTTTTTTTTTTTTTTTGGTTCTTTCAGTCAGTGCTTTTAACCACTGAGCCATCTCTCCAGCCCAGGAAAACCGATATGGGAGAGGGTGAGGGGGAAGGGATGGGGGCTCATGGACCGGAAACCAGGAAGGGAAAAACATTGGAAAAGTAAGTAAAGAAATATATCTAATAAAAATTTTTTAAAAAAGAAATATTATGGTCTAGTAACAGTCACATTTTAAAATCAGTCGAACATGTACTCATTTCTGCAAACAATACTTGTCAAACGTCAGACATCTTCTATTGTACGAGGACTGTGCTCAGTCTTCCACTCACTATGTCTTTTGAGTCCATTCTCTTATTGGCCACCACTACCCACAAGGACTTACTGCTCACTTGCAGTTTGTAGAAATCTCCACATCTACAATGTGGACTCCCTTGAGCAATCTTTCCATATAAAACTGGGATAGTTACACTATTGCTGAATTGTAACAAAATTCATAAGAAAATTAAACTCACAAAGAAGAATTTTACCTTCACAGAGGAGGTAGAGCTGACATTATCCACATTCACACACCTAGGAACAAGAAAGGAGGGCTTGTCAGGGAGCCTTTAGAATAACAGCATGCAACATTCTTCCAACCTTGGTTTTGTGGCTCAATCCCTTCTTCATGAATAAGAAACCCAGGCAAACTAGCCAGTAAACTTCAGGGGATTCTCTCTCACCACCTCCTGCCTCACCATAAGTGCCCCAGGATTCAGATGCACATGAGATCCTCAAGACCTCATGTGGATTCTGAGAATCCAAACTTCCATTCTCACAGACTCATGGCAAGCACTTTATCCACTGAATCATCTCCCTTCCTAAGGATGTTTGTCCATAACTCATGCTGTGTGGGAGATAATTGTTCAGCTTGTGATTATAGAAGAAATAAAGAAGCTGAAATCGGAGTACACAGAGGCAAAGAGAATGTCAGGTTCTGAACATTATACTTTTTACAGATTAATTTATTGTAAAATGCACAGATTCTTACCATGGTGATGTTCCTGTAAGTCTCTTACCAGCTTCTAAAGAGGGAAGCAAAATTTGTCACAAAACAACTATAGGAAACATGACAATAAGTACAAAGGCTAATATTTGTGACCCTATATCCTTTGGCACCATTTATGAAAAGCCTTTAAAGTGAATAATTATTGGTAAATAATAAATATATGCAAAAACCTTTCTTCCCATTTCCTAGTATATTTTAAAGACAAAGAGAAAATTTCATCAAAAGTTACTACTTATAAAAATTGTTGTGCAAATTACCTATGATCCTGATCACTATCAGACACAGAAATTATCATCTTAGCCTGAACTGTTGTCCCATAGTGAAGGGTTAAAAGGACAGCGTCATGTTGCCACTGCTGCTTTTTGCCTCTGGACTAGGGATGTTTGCAGCACTCTAGGTGAGCATGCTCATCTCATACAGTAGTGAAAGGGGCTGCTACAAAGGTCGACTTGAACTTCCTTCACTGTAGGGGAACATTCATTGCTACCACCGGGAAGCACAGTCTCTGGTGACTGTCGTTGCAGCATAGTCAAATATAGGAGACCCAAAGACCTTTACAAAGTATTTCCAGCTGCAAGTGTGACAAAGCTCTTGAGAGATCAGTGTGTTACTGTAGTCGAGATCTTCTGAAGAAGATGTTAAGGGCCCTCAGATCTAGCATTGACCCCTAGCTCATTTCCAGCAAAAAGAAGTTCAACATCAACTTCCATTGCCGGCCATGGCAAGAGCAACTGGAAAGACTTCCTTAGTAGTTATGCAACATGAATTATTACTCCAGAGAGAAGCATGAAAGAAACTTGCAGATAGAGCAGCAATCTCACATAAAACATTTTAAAAATATATTTCCATATATAAACCGTAGAGTGTCTCAAGTTTCACTCTCTGGATAAAGCCTGTCCTTGAAACATGCTTCAGAGAATGAACAACCCTAGTTCATTTCCTTTACAGTATGTAAAACTCCACTGCACACCCCTTGGCATTGCCCATGACCAGAGCAAGTTTTTGTCCTATCAACAAATGGGCTGAGAAAATGTCTCTATGGTGGACCGTATGCTCAGCATGTGTGGGGCCTCTTTCAGTCCTCGACAACACAAACAAAACTCCAGTGCTGAAATACATTTTTAAAAAAGACACCCACATTATGATAATTCTGTTTCCCTCAGGGTTATGTGAAGAGGGTCATTTAGGTTCCTCTACACTATTCTCTGGCTGGCTCTCTCCAAAGTAGGTATGAGAGATGCTGTGGTGTAGGTTGCTGAAAGGATAAATTCTGTGGTGTTTCTCCCACTGTTGGAATCTAATCTTATTCAGACTCACTCAATGGATCATTCAGTGCTGTGTACTGGAGAATGATGTGGTTTTTCAACCTTCCATCTACTGTGCCAATGTTTTTTTTTTTACTGGAAATTATGTCTTGCAGCATATAAAACAAGTATCACTATATCTTTTGCTAATTAATAGAACTACAGGGAAAAGGTGCTGTCAGAGTAGCCCATATGGAGGCTGCTTTCATTGAATGCTAAGAATATCAGTTTTCATTCCCCAGCACTACCTACAAATCTCACACACCATTCACTTCTCCAAAGGTTCCTGAGTGAGCCAGATATTTATAATATCAAGATATTCACATTAAATGGAAGACAACTAAAAATAACTATAAGATAATCTGTGAATTATAAAATAAGTATGATTGAAATATTATGGAGAGAAAAATTCCAGATTATGCTAATGATATTTAGTCTCCAAAACATAATGAAATTAATTGAATACTGTTTTTGTTTTGCTTTTTAATATGATCATATTTTCACACACTGACTCCTATGACATGTAGCAATAATCATATATATAGTATATATGCTAAAACCTGAAATAAAAATGTATTTTATATCAAAGTCAACTTGCTGCTATGTGTCTAGAGAGGACACAAATCATGGAATAGTTTTTTTTTTTTTTATCAAAGGTCACTACATGCATCAGTAGTTCGATTTGAATATAGTAGCATTGCAGATGATATAATTTGAATTTGAAATTTCTTAGAAGCTCTGGTTGGTTGGCATTGTTGTTCATATGGGGTCTCAAGCCCCTTCAAGCTCCTTCAGTCCTTTCTCTGATTCCTTCAATGGGGATCCCATCCTCAGTTCAGTGGTTTAATGATGGCATTTGCCTATGTATTTGCTGTAGTCTGGCTTTGCCTCTCAGGAGAGATCTACATCCGGTTCCTGTCGGCCTGCACTTCTTTGCTTCATCCATCTTATCTAGTTTGGTGGTTGTATAAATTTTTAAAAATCCCATAAAAGAAAAAAGGAAAAAAAGAAAAAAAAGAAATACAGGGTAAAAAATGGAGCAGAGAGGAAAGGAAAGGCTGTCCAGTGACCGGCCCAACTTGGGATCTATCCCATGCATAGGCACCAAACCCTGACACTATTACTGATGCCATGTTGTGCTGGCAAACAGGAGCCTAGCATGGCTGTCCGCTAAGAGGCTCTACCAGAAGCTGACTAAGACAGACGCAGAGACAGCCAACCACTGGATTGATGTCTAGAATGCCTATGGAAAAGTTGTGTAAAGAAATAAACTGTAATTCAATAAAAAGAATGCAAATACATAAAACAACTTTAAAAGAAAAAAAGAAATTTCTTAGAAACAATATCTTAAGTAAATCTGAATTCTAAAAATGGTTGCCAGGAAGTGAAGAATGGATATAAATATATTCATATTTGATTTCCTTACTTTCCTAGCACAAACAAAGTTCTTTCTATAGTTAGGGTAGAATCAGTAGAGGACTTACACTTAATCTTACCTGAATTATGCCGGTTAGAGTTTTTCAAAATGGATTTTAGCTGTCCTGGTGGTCTTACTCCACTGTGGTGTATTTTAAGAATGTTATGTTAATATTCATACTAAACATTAATCCAATGCATTGGATTACTTCTTGCTTGATTTTCTAACTTATATTACATTATAAATTGTTTTAAAAAGCTATTCATTTGTTCTTTAACCAGTTGAGTATGTCTTGGAATACTTTACTTCCAACTTTTCCCCATGTAGAAGAAAGGGAAGGAAATTAGGCCCAAAAATCAGCCCAATGAAACCATTATACAGATACATATATACACACAACCACCTCTCTAGCTTTTGCTCTCATAGCTATACCGAGTGATATTTTTAATCTATAGATGCAATGGAATTAATCCCCTGACTACATTAATCATAACAGTCTTTGCCCCTGATGCAGTAAGGCACCTATTCCCATGATACTTTGTGAATATTTCACTATCTATGATGGTACCACCCAAGTGGTTTGCTTGTCGAACATCAAATAGATTTCTGTTGCTGCTAGAGCTCTTCAAAACCCACCACTGCATTTGTAATGTTCAAGCTGCTCCTTCTTAACACACGCATGAATGAATCCCGAAGTCACAATCTGCCTGTTTCTGTGCCATTTATCCATTTTTATGAACATAATAAGGTAATAACAGAAACAAAGAACAATAAGACTAATTGCATTGAGACTGTGAAACTGTTTGCACTTCCAAGTATAAGTTAACATGCGTATTTTGCAAGGAGTCTTTGAACAGTTTTAGTATGGAAAAGTTTGAATCTTGATTTTGACATTAGCTTGTATGATTTAGGGAATCTTAAACATGGAGGGAATAAGTCATGTGATAGTATTTATAAAATGATTTCCTGATGCAGAGCCCAAATAAAGAGAACAACATAATTGTCCTCTCTTGTGGAGGTAATTAATCCTAATGAGCACAGAATGAGCTTGAAATACACCTTTTAATTTTCTACCAAACCAGTGTCTAACCTAGCATCCTGGACAGGAATGGATGGGCCTTCACCTGTATGTTCATGTCCAACTGATATGGAAGGCAAAAACCTCCTTTATAGAGAGATAAATAATAGTCACATGGTCACTTAGTTCTATACATTCAGCTAATCTATTGAGATTCAAAGGATCCATTACTGTGGAAAACTGATCATATGAATGGATATTTGATGGGTGGAGCTTTCAGGAAGACATGGGTCTTGTGGAATAATTAAAAGGTGAATGACTGGTTCCCATGAGTTCCCATGCTAGGTGCAATCACATGCTCTAGATGTTTCTCTGTCATCCATTTTCACAAACTGTCTCCATAGCGGGTTGTTCTGTGGGCCATGCTAGTGTGGCCACATGCCAAGCTAGCCCCAAGCATTCCATAGCCTAGCACCGCTTCCTGTCACAGACTCTTCTCACACTCCCAACAATCCAGTGAAGTCATGACTCAACAAACTGTAACCCAGCAACTGTAACCCAGAGTCATATGTTAATTACTTAATGAACAATACATTTGCACAATCAACTTACAACCAATTGATAAGGACATAAACCACCCACTTAGGTAAGATATAGTTAGTTCATCTAGACACACACAAACCAGTACATATCCATCCCTTAAGAATAGCCATAACAACCTATAAATGTAAAGTGAGAAATGTTAATATCCACCTTCATGGAATCTCAGCCTTTCATTGGATGGACTGCAACTCATGGGTTTCTTCTAAGATATATGATATATGCTACACCTGACAAAAAGTTCCTTTGCCTTCATAGCTGGTGTCAAAGGAGGAAAGAAATGGTTGCCATCTTGTAGTAATGACTGACAACTGAGAATCATCCCACATTATGTACCGTGTCAGAGAGATGAATGCCTGAAATGATAACTATGAGTGTGGGTCTTAGTCCACAAATACAATTTAGTAAGGCTTTGAAAAGCTGAAGAATCTTAAGTGGACATTAACTTGCAGAGTTAATCCTAGCAGGCTCTTTTTAAAAACTGCATAGTTTTTTCTTGGAAATGGCGTGTGAGCATACTTTTCACATTCATATAAAGTACACTGAACAAATTTTAGGCTAAAATTATATTCAGAATACTGTGGGACCTGTAAGACACAAGTCTCAAAGTATACCCAAAAAGAATTTGCTTTTTATCTTTGCACTCCTCTAGTACTAATGTACTGTTAAGCCTTACCAGGACAAAGGCCTTTCATCTTTAAAAAACAAGACTTCTGAAAATAAAAACAAAATGTGTATTATTACAAGTATAGAAGAATATTACAAATAAAATTATGAAACTCATTTTTAGTATCAATGTCTATGAGAACAATCTATTGAGTACTCTAGAGTAAATATTCATTTGTAGCCAATTACGTCACTTAGAACCAATCCATTCCCTGTATATTGCAAATCAAAGATGGCAGTAATTTATCAAACATCAATGTCTAGAAATAAATACCCGTGAACAATTGTGATGATCCTAACTGAACTCTCTCAGAATGACAGAAAACCCCATCCCTACCAGTATAAAAACAATCAACTGTGATTCCTTTTACTCTGGGCTAATGATTCTTGAAAGAATAACAGATTGGGTCTGGTGGCGCACAACATGAATCCCAACACTGAGGAAGCAAAAGCATATGGATCACTGTGATTCCTTAGACAAAGAGAGCTACAATTTAGTGAGACCATATCTTAACCTAACCCCTAAAAAGAGAAAAACCCAGAGCCCACTTCATGACTCTTGCACCAGTAAACACCCATGGATAAAAAGTTGGCTAAAGGCCAGCATGAGAATACACTCAACAAGAACAAAACTATATAACACACCGAGAGCCCAGCTATCCTACTACATCAAGACCTGGATATGCTAACAAAATCAAAACACAATAAAATGACATTGAATCCAATCTTATGAATATGATAGAGGAATTTAAAGGAGAAATTATCAAATCCCTTAAAATATACAGGAAAATACAATCAAACAGGTGAGCAAAATGAATAAAATATGTCAACACCTGCAAATGATTAAAGAAGCAATAAAGGAAACCCAAAATGATGGAACCTTGGAGACAGAAATACTCCAAAAGAGAACAAGAACAGAAGCACAGCCAACACAATAAAAGAATTGGAAGAGATGATCTCAGGCATACATGATATACTCAAAGAAATTAATACATCAACCAAAGAAAATATCACCTAAAAAGTTACTGACTCAAAATATTCAGGTAGTCTGAGACACTGTGAAATTTTGTACTAAGGATAATAGGAATTGTTCAAAAGTGAAGAGAGTACCAGCTCCAAAGATGAGAACATATGTTCAACAAAATCATAGAAGGAAATTTATACAACATAAAGGAAGAATGCCTATAAACTTAGAGGAACCTTACAGAACACCAAATTGATTGGTGTTAACAAAAATAAATAATAATCACTCATTCACAAAATGAGAATGGCAGGAATTAACACTCATTTGTTGTTAATATCTCTCAATATCAGTGAACTCATCTTCCCCACTAAAAAGGCACAGCCTGACAGGCTGGATGTGGAATCAGGGCCAAACTTAAGAAAAATAGGAACAGGAGAAGAAGATTCCCAGATTAAAGGCCCAGAAAATATCTTCAACAACATCATAGAAGAAAACATCCCAAACCTCAAGAAAAAGATGCCTACATACACACAAGAAGCTTACAGTACAAATAAGAGTTTACTGTGTCAGAAAATAAATCCTCCAGCTACATAATAACCAAAACATTAAATCCCCAAAGCAAAGAGAGAAAATTAAAAAGCCACAAGGAGAAAGAGGCAAGTAACATATTACATATAAAGACAGAACAATCAGAATTATACCAAACTTCTCAACAGAGAATTAAAAGCCAGAAGAGCCAGAGAGATGTCTTACAGACCCTAAGAGACTATAGCTGTCAGCCCAGACTACAATACTTAGCAAAATTTTCAATCAATTTTACTCAAGATGGAGTAAAAAGCTATTCTGTGACAAAACCAAACGCAAACTATATCTTTCTACTAACCCATCACTAATCAGGATGCTACAAGCAAAACTCCAAGACAAGGAGAGTAACTGAACTCAATGAAACACGAGAAACTAATAATCGCATAGTAAAACCAACCAAGAGAAACACATGCAAACCAAAATCAAAATACCAAGTAAAAGCAATCATTAATTATTAATATCTCTGAACAGGAACAGATTCACTTACCAAATAAAAAGACATAGTCTAAGAGAGTAGATGCATAAACCGAATCTATACTTCTGTTGCATATAGAAATGCAACTCAGCCACAAAGATAAACACTGCCACAGAATAAAGGACTGGACAAAAGGTCTGTAAAGCAAATGGACCCAAGAGTCAAGCTGCAGCAGCCAATCTAATATCTGGTAAAATAGACTTTCAATGAGAAATAATTAAAAGAGATGGGAAAGGACACTGCATATAAATCAAAGGAAAATCCAACAAGATGATGCTTCAATTCTAAACATCAATGCTTGCGATATAAGTGCATCCTCCTTTACAAAAGAAACATTTACTAATTTTGTTAAAGCTTAAACCACACCTCCAATTCCACACATTAATAGTAGGGGACATCACCTACATATTATCACGTTAATGACCAACAGGCATGTCACCAAAAGAGAAACTAAACTGAAATGTAATGCAACTAGTAGATGGCATGAATCAAATGGACCTAACAGATATCTGTGGTGGTTTGCCCTGAAGTTTCTGTATTTTGATGCTAATTCCACTGCCCCAAGGACAGCTGCCTAGTCACAGACTCAGAACTCAGATGACTTCACCAGAACCACCTCCCCATTGAATTTGTAAAATACAGGTGAGGGGCAGGTACAGGATAGTAGGAGACCTGACATTGGAGGAGAAGCAAGGATGGGCAGGAGAGAAGCTTGAAGGAAGAGAAGGGGATTAACACAGAGAAGAGGAGAGAGAGGGGGGAGGAGCCATGGCAGGTGATGTTAAGATTCTGCTCTGTGTATTTACAGGTTGTTATCAATCTTCCTAAGGGATGGATGGTACCAGGCCTTGTATGTTTAAGTGGCAACTATACCTTACCAATTGGATCAAAGATTATTGTGTTGTGTGTTCTTTTATGTGAGGGTTTGAGTGTAGGAAAATGTGCGGCTGGGCTGTGTTTCCGCCAAGATATCTAGCAGATATCTTGGGGCAACGAGGTGCGGACCTAGCGGGGTAAAAGACAACTTTTACTTTTTTATTTTAATATTTTTACAACAACAGATATCTATAGAAGCTGTCACTCAAATAAAAAAATATGTATCTTCTCAGCACCTCATGGAACCTTCTCCAAAATTGAACATGTACAGATACAGATCTACAACAGATACAAGAAAATACAAAAACAACAACAACAACAAAAGAACACCAAAATGCTTTTGTGTCTGATAAGGTCACCATGGACTAAAGTTGGACTATGTCAACAACAAAAACAATGGAAAGCCTACAATCTCATGGAAACTGAACAACTCTATGCTAAGTGACCACTGTTGAAAGAAGAAATCAAAGTCTTTCTAGAATTCAATGAAAGTGAAGGCACAAATCATACAAACTTAGGGAACACAATAAAAGCAGTGCAAAAGGAAAGTTCATAACACTATGTCCCTTCAAAAGAAATGGAGAGATTTCATAATAGCAGCTAATCAGCACATATGCAATATTAAAAATAAAAACAGAAGCTTACACGCTCAAGAGAAGATGGTATGAAAATTAAACATAGAAACATGGGAAACAATACAAAGAATGAACAAAACCAAGAGCTGGTTACTCAAAACCACTCTGACATGTCATTTGACACCCATCACAAAAGCAAAGATGAAAAACTCAAGTGAGAGTGAATGCTGGCAGGTTGTGGAGCAAAGGGAACACTAATCCATCACTGATGGACGTGAAACTTTGAACAACAACTTTGGAAATCAATTGGGTGGTTTCTCACAAAACTGAGAGAAAAAAACTGTTCTACCTCAAGGGCCAGCTATAACGCTCCTGGGTGTGTAGTCATAAAGATGTCACACTGTACCAAAGAAACACTTGTCAAACTATGTTCATAGTAGCTTTGTTCATACTAACCAGAATCTGGAAACAACCTGGATGTCCCTCTACTGAACAATGAATAAAGAAAGTGATGTATGGCTCCCAAACCCCGTGGAAGAACCGGACACTTCCGGTTTTTAGCGGGAGTCCGAATCTCGTGCTCCCTGCCTCCAGCTCACTGCTCCCAAACCCCGTGGGAGAGAGAGCTCACCGCCCGGACAGGTGGGCACTCCTGAGACTGCAGAGCAGAAGAGACCACCAACACTGTCCACCCCTGCCCATATACCTGGCCCAAGAGGAACGGTCTCTGGGTTCCCGTAGATAAGGGCACAGGAGCAGCAGGTCCGCTGCATCTGAGACACCGCAGGAACCTGAAGAGACCAGCCAGATAAACGGTTCTCTGCACCCAAATCCTGGGAGAGGGAGAGCTAAACCGTCAGAGAGGCAGACATGCCTGGAAGACCAGAAAAGACTACACTCTGCCCACATCTCTGACTCCAGAGGAAAACACCAAATGCCATCTGGGACTCTGGTGCACGGGGGGCTCCCAGAAAGGGCGGCGCAGGTCCTCCTGGTTGCTGCCCCTGAGGAGAGATCATGAGCAACACCCCACGAGCAATCTTGAGCCTCGGGACCACAGATAAGACCAACTTTTCTGCTCCAAGTGACCTGCCTGGTGAATTCAGGGCACAGGCCCACAGGAACAGCTGAAGACCTGTAGAGAGGAAAAACTACACGCCCCAAAGCAGAACACTCTGTTCCCATAACTGGCTGAAAGAAAACAGGAAAACAGGTCTACAGCACTCCTGACACACAGGCTTATAGGACAGTCTAGCCACTGTCAGAAATAGCAGAAGAAAGAAACACTAGAGATAATCTGATGGCAAGAGGCAAGCACAGTAACCCTAGCAACAGAAAGCAAGACTACATGACATCATCGGATCCCAATTCTCCAACCAAAGCAAACACGGAATATCCAAACATACCAGAAAAGCAAGATCTATTTTCAAAATCATATTTGATCGATACTGGAGGACTTCAAGAAAGACATGAAGAACTCCCTTAGAGAAATGCAGGAAAACATAAATAAACAAGTAGAAGCCTACAGAGAGGAATCACAAAAATCCCTGAAAGGATTCCAGGAAAACACAAACACTAGAAGGAATTAAAAATGGAAATAGAAGCAATCAAGAAAGAACACATGGAAACAACCCTGAATATAGAAAACCAAAAGAAGAGACAAGGAGCTGTAGATACGAGCTTCACCAACAGAATACAAGAGATAGAAGAGAGAATCTCAGGAGCAGAAGATTCTATAGAAAACTATCGACTCAACTGTGAAAGATAATGTAAAGCAGAAAAAGCTACTGGTCCAAAACATACAGGAAATCCAGGACTCAATGAGAAGATCAAAACTAAGGATATAGCTATAGAAGAGAGTGAAGACTCCTAGATCAAAGGACCAGTAAATATTTTCAACAAAATCATAGAAGAAAACGTCCCTAACCTAAAGGAAGAGATACCCATAAGCATACACGAAGCCTACAGAACTCCAAATAGATTGGACCAGAAAAGAAACAGCTCCCGTCACATAATAGTCAAAACACCAAACGCACAAAATAAAGAATATTAAAAGCAGTAAGGGAAAAAGATCAAGTAACATAAAGGCAGACCTATCAGAATCACACCAGAAACTGTGAAAGCCAAAAGATCCTGGACAGATGTCATACAGACCCTAAGAGAATACAAATGCCAGCCCAGGTTACTTTATCCTGCAAAACTCTTAATTAACATAGATGGAGAAACCAAGATATTCCATGACAAAACCAAATTTACACAATATCTTTCTACAAATCCAGCACTACAAAGGATAATAAATAAATATTCCTGAATATCTCTCAACATCAATGGCCTCAACTCCCCAATAAAAAGACATAGATTAACACACTGGATATGCAATGAGGACCCTGCATTCCCTACAGGAAACACACCTCAGAGACAAAGACAGACTCTACCTCAGAGTAAAAGGCTGGAAATCAACTTTCCAAGCAAATGGTCTGAAGAAGCAAGCTGGAGTAGCCATTCTAATATCAAATAAAATCAATTTCCAACTAAACGTCATCAAAAAAGATAAGGAAGGACACTTCATATTCATCAAAGGAAAAATCCACCAAGATGAACTCTCAATCCTAAATATCTATGCCCCAAATACAAGGGCATCTACATACATAAAAGAAACCTTACTAAAGCTCAAAACACACATTGCACCTCACACAATAATAGTAGGAGATTTCAACACCCCACTCTCATCAATGGACAGATCATGGAAACACTAATTAAACAGAGACGTAGACAGACTAAGAGAAATCATGAACCAAATAGACTTAACAGATACTTATAGAACATTCTATCCTAAAGCAAAAGGATATACCTTCTTCTCAGGTCCTCATGGTACTTTCTCCAAAATTGACCATATAATTGGTCAAAAAACAGGCCTCAATAGGTACAGAAAGATAGAAATAATCCCATGGGTGCTATCAGACCACCACGGCCTAAATCTGGTCTTCAATAACAATAATGGAAGAATGCCTACTTATACGTGGAAGTTGAACAATGCTCTACTCAATGATAACCTGGTCAAGGAAGAAATAAAGAAAGAAATTAAAGACTTCTTAGATTTAATGAAATCGAAGGTACAACATACCCAAACTTATGGGACACAATGAAAGCTGTGCTAAGAAGAAAACCCATAGCTCTGAGTGCCTGCAGAAAGAAACAGGAAACAGCATATGTCACCACCTTGACAGCACACCTAAAAGCTCTAGAACAAAAAGAAGTAAATACACCCAGGAGGAGTAGACGGCAGGAAATAATCAAACTCAGAGCTGAAATCAGCCAAGTAGAAACAAATGGACACTATTCACTTATCAGTGAGTGCACACCATCTGTGTTATTTTCTGGGGTCACCTCACTCAAGATGATATTTTCTAGTTCCATCCTTTTGCCTATGAATTTCATGAAGTCATTGCTTTTTAATAGCTGAGTAGTACTGCGTTTGTGTAATTGTACCACATTCTCTGTATCCATTCTTTTGTTGATGGACTTCTGGGGTCTTTCCAGCTTCTAGCTATTAAAAATAAGGCTGCCATGGACTTACTGGAGCATGTTTGTCTGTTATATGTTGGAGCATCTATTGGCTCTATGCCCAGAAATGGGTATACCTGGGTCCTCAGGTAGTACTATGTCCAATTTTCTGAGGAAACCCCCAGCTGAATACCAGAGCAGTTGTACCAGCTCGCTATCCAAGTAACAGTGGAGGAGTGTTCTGCTTTCTACACATTCTTGTCAGAATCTGTGGTCACCTGAGTTTTGTTCCTAGCCACTCTGAGGGGTGTGAAGTAGAATCTCAGCATTGTTTTGATTTGCATTCCCCTAATGACTAAGGTTGTTGAAGAACATTTCTACAGGTACTTTTCAGTTATTCGATATTCCTCAGCTGAGATTTCTCTGTTTAGTTCTATATCCATTTCTCTAATAGGATTATTTGGCTCTCTGGAGTCTAAGTTCTTGAGTTCTTAGTACATATTGGATATTAGACCTCTATTGAATGTAGGAGAGGTGAAGACCTTTTCCCAATCTCTTGGTTGCCATTTTGTCCTAAAGACAGTATCCTTTGCCTTGGAGAAGCTTTGCAATATTATGAGGTCCCATTTGAAAGTCCTTGAGCAGAAGCCATTGGTGTTTCTTTTCAGGAAAATTTCCGCAGAGTCCCTACGTTCGAGGCTTTTCTCCACAGTTTCCCCTATGGCTTTGAGTGTTTTCTTTTTATGTGGATGTCCTTGATCCACTTGCCCTTGAGCTTTGCACTAGGGAAGAAGATCAATTTGCATTCTTCTGGGTGCGAACTTCCAGTTGATCCAGCAACAATTATTGAAAAAGCTATCTTTTTTCTACTGTAAGGTTATATTTCATTTGTCAAACATCAAGGGACCATAGGAGTATTTGTTCATTTCTGTGTCCTCAATTCTATTACATTGATCTACCTGCTTGTCTCTGTTTTAATACCATACAGTTTTAAAACTATTGCTCTGTAATACAGCTTGAGGTCAAGGATGGTGATTCTATCTTTTATTGTTATTATTTCTTTATGTTGAGGATAGTTTTCTCTATCCTTGTTTTTTTTTGTTGTTGTTATTCCAAGTGAATTTCCAAATTCATCTTTCTGACTCTATGAAGGATTGAATTGGAATTTTGATAGATTGTATTGAATCAGTAGATTGCTATCAGCAAGATAGCCATTTTTTATTTATTTACTTTTATACTTCAGATTTCATTCCCCTCCCAATCCACCCCCTGACAGTCCCACATCTCAATATTGCATACCTCCTCCCCCTACCCCTTGTCTCCTCCACAAGGATATCCCCAGCCCAGCAACTCCACCATATGTATAAGCTTCCTGGAGCCTCTAGTCTCTTGAAGGGTAGACATCTGCTTTACCTGAACCCAGACAGGGGTGTTCAATGACTCATGGCTGTCTGTGTACAGATTTATGGACAGATGTTTAATTATGTTTCCCAACCTATGAGCCTTTGAATATTGTTGCAGATTTCATTATTGCTTTACCGCTATGGTGTAATAACTCCAAATCTGTGCCGGTGAGGGCTCAAGCTGCGCTAATGTTGATAACTGTGCTGACCTACATGGCTCCTTTATATTGACCTGTTAAATTAATGATGGATTTCTAAATGTCTTTAAAGAATCGTGTTAGTATTCTTAGGGGGTTGCACAGATTATCTAGATAAATTTTTGTGTTATGGCCACTGTCTTACGTAGGACTTTAGTTGTGTGAACAGACACCATGGCCAAGGCAACTCTTAAAAGGACACCATTTCATTAGGGCTGGTTTACAGCCTCAGAGGTTCAGACCTGTTATCATCACAGCAGGATCACTGCAGCCACCAATCAGACATGGTGAAGGAGGATCTGAGAGCTGTAGATCTTCATCTGGATGATCCTGCAGAATACTGCCTTCTAGGCAGCTAGGGTGAGTGTGTTAAACCCCTTACACACAGTCACACACCTACTCCAACAGGGCCACACCTACTCCAACAGACCATGCTTCTAATAGTGCCACCTCTGAGCCAAGGAAATATAAACCATCACATCCAACTCCACCATATTAATCCTTCTGACCTAGGAGCATGGGGCCTTTCCATGTTCCTGTATCTTCTTCTGTTAATTTACATTAAGTTTAGAGTTTTTACTGTACAAGTCATTCAATTCCTTGGTTATATTTAATCTATAATATCTGTGAGAATCTGTTAGTTTGCTTATTTGCAGAGTGTGCTGGGTATTTGGATTTAAGAAACTAACTTGGTTTGATGCATTCCTTTTCCTCTAATACAATGCTGAACAATTGAATAGCTGCAGGGGAATTTTGGTGGAGGCTTTAGAGACTTTTGTGTATATCAACCACCAAGGCCTAAATAAAGTGACATTGGCTTCATTCTTTCAAGGGTGTACATCTATCTCATTCACTTGTGCTCTTATTCTAGCTAAGACTTCAATGATTTTATTGAACAGGGGAAGATCAAATATATTTTTCACATTTCTGATTTCTGATTTAGTGTGAATGCTTGGGCATATATATTTTAGAATGATATTTGCTGTGTACCATTCTTATCTTGTCTTTATTATATTGAACTGTATCCTGGGTCTGATGGTTTATATGTGTGAAGCCCAGGGAATAGCAATATTAGAAGTTGTGACCCTGTTGGAATAGGCATGTCACTGTGGGTGTGGGCTTTAAGACCCTGATCTTAGCTGCATGGCTGTCAGTCTTAAACTAACAGCCTTCACGTAAACATGTAGACTACTCAGCTATCAAAAAACAATGACTTTATGAAATTCAAAGGCAAGTGGATGGAACTGGAAAATATCCTGAGTGAGGTAACCCAATCACAGAAAAACACACATGGTATGTATGCACTCATTGATAAGTAGATATTAGCCCAAATGCTTGAATTACCCTAGATGCATAGAACACATGAAATTCAAGAGGGATGACCAAAATGTGAATGCTTCACTCCTTCTTTAAAAGGGGAACAAGAATACCCTTGGGAGGGAATAGGGATGCAAAGTTTAGAACAGAGGCTGAAGGAACACCCATTCAGAGCCTGCCCCACATGTGGCCCATAAATATACAGCCACCAAACTAGATAAGATGGATGAAGCAAAGAAGTGCAGGCTGACAGGAACCAGATATAGATCTTTCCTGAGTGACACAGCCAGAATAAGGCAAATACATTGGTGAACGCGAACAGCAAACCACTGAACTGAGAACAGGACCCCCGTTGAAGGAATCAGAGAAAGGACTGAAAGAGATTGAAGGGGATGAGACCCCATATGAACAGCAATGCCAACCAACCAGAGCTTCCAGGGACTAAGCCACTACCCAAAGAATATACATGGACTGATTCTGAGCTCCAACTGCATAGGTAGCAATGAATAGCCTAGTAAGAGCACCAGTGGAAGGGGAAGCCCTTGGTCCTGCCATGACTGAACCCCCAGTGAACATGACTATTGGGGGGAGGGCAGTAAAAGGGGAAGATGGGGAGGGTAACACCCATATAGTAGCGGAAGGGGAGTGGTTGGGGGATTTGGCCCAGAAACCAGCAAAGGGAATAACAGTTGAAATTTAAATAAGAAATACCCAAGTTAATAAAGATGGAGGAAAAATAATGAATAAAAAAAAGAAATGTAAACCATTGAGGCACGTTGTAAACCTGTCACTAGAATTCATTAATTAAATATTAATTCTATGTGCATATTGTTTAAACATCGGTGTTTCTTTCAATGGTAAACTGTGATCATATTCAAAATAAGGCATTTTTATCATTTTTTCTGACGTTTCTTTTTGCTATTGTCAATATAATTGAAATAAGGTGAGGTTAGACTCTTGAATGGACACACACTTCCTGCCTTGTTTTCCTATTATACAATCTTCTGCTTCATCAGGAGCTCTGAAGAATTAGCTACCGTATGCAGAAAAACCGTGGACTAAACCCTTCTGAAAATGTGCTGTCAACAGAAACAAAATCCTGCGCTTCCTTCACTACATGATTTTTATAAAGCTATTAGAATAAATTGATGAAGTTCATCATCACAAACATCTCCCCATTTGATTTCAAGCAGGCATGGTAACAGGATCGGCTCTGCATGGCAAACCTGAGGCCTGAATGATGTAGGAGGAGGAGCCTGAGGCAGAGATGAATCTTTGCTCTCGGCATGATTTATTGTGTGCTGTCTCCCAGGTTTATCATGTCCCTATTTATGATATCAGTGTGTGAGGGTGGCAGATTTTGGAAATTTTTCTGTTTAATCTTAATTGAATACTGTTGGATAATTGAAAGACTGTGTGAATTTTCTCTTGATAACTGACAGACTGTTGGAGATTCCTATGCATGATTTACTGGTTGTGTTCATTTCCTTTGTATGCATGACAGGCACTTAGCTTTTCCTATGGATGACTCTCACGCAATGTATGTGATCTGTGGATGACTGACAGACTGTGTGTATTTCTAATAGATGACTGAGAGGCTTTTGACTTTACTGTGGCTGTTTGATAGGATATGGAAATTTCTTATAAATGGTTCTAAGGCTATGGGCAATTCCTATGGGTTATTGATAGGATGTAAATTTTTCCCCCAGATGATTACCAAGTTGGGGGTGTGCCATGTAGCTGACAAACAGGCAACTCTTTCCTACAGATGATTGACAGGTTGTTGGTTTTTCCTATGAATGCCTTACAGGTTGTGGGTACTTTCTATGGATGATTTCATGTAGCACTCATTTACCATGGAGGACTGACTGAAAGTCTGTGCATATTTGTTATGCATACTGAACAATGGTAGATACATACTATGTATGGTTGACAGGCTTTGGCTATTTCTTAACAATGATGGACAGGGTGTAGGTATTTCCTGTGAATGACAGATAGAGTGTGGGCTTGTCCTTTGGACAAGTGACAAAGTTGGTATATGTTTCCTGGGGTTGAATGATAGGCTGTTGACACTACCTATGAATAATCCACAGGCTTTGAGATATGTTGTGAAAGACTGACAGGCTGTGGGTCTCTCCATTGAATGACTGGCTATGGGAGTTTCTAATGTATGACTGATCGGCTCTGAGAGGTTTGTATATAAGTTAGTCGCCATGTCCTGTGGGTGATTAACAGACTATGGCCATTTGTTATGTCTGACTGACAGACAGTGATAATTTCTTCTGGATGGCTGACAGGTTTTGTGAGTTGCTGTTAGATGATTGACAGGATGAGGGGGTTTCCAGTGGATGACTGACAGGACATGGGCAATTCTTATGGATGGTTGCCAGGCTGTGGGCTTTTCCTTTGGATGATTAACAGGCTGTGTAGGTGTTGGGGACAGATTTTTGATAAGCTGTATGACTTGTGGGTGACTGACATGTTGTGCTTCTTAAGTTAGATGATTGATACATCATAGGCATGACCTACAGATGCAGATCTACAGACCACTTGTTTCACTGTAAATTTTATAAACAAATGAAAATTGAAATCCCCAGTCACCAATACTTTGACTTTTTCAATCCAAATTTCATTTTTTATGCCCACGATTAAGCTTTCTATATTTGCTACCATTAGGATCACAACATATTGCTTAGGTAATAAATAAAGTATCCATGTTAACGTGGGAGCAAAAAGTTAGCAAAGCAGGACCTTGCATTTTGTTTTAAAATGGTCAATGTGTTCCTGGACTTACACTAAATTTGGTAAATATAAGTAGAAGGAGATAAACTATGGCATCCAATCTCCTATATATGAGATTCAAAAAGGTTTCAGCAAAATGAAATGAGAGTTCCAAAAAGCAAGGTTCATTTCATGCTTTATTTACATTTATATGATGTAAGGAAGCTTGACTGGGCAGAGAAACATAAAGGTTTAAGAATGGGAAGACCTTAAGATATATTTTTTTTTCGGAGCTGGGGACCGAACCCAGGACCTTGTGCTTGCTAGGCAAGGGCTCTACCACTGAGCCAAATCCCCAACCCGACCTTGAGATATATTAAAATGTGTATTATACACAATAGACATTTAATTACATGTGAGGAATAAATGGACTGACAGAATGAAAAACTATAGTTGGACAAATCAGAGTTTGAAGAAAATATTCAATAAACATAAGAATATTTTCAAACTATAATTCATTCTTGTATTATTTATATGAAGCTCTACCTTAACAACTAATAAACACCTTAAAATAACAAAATGATTAAGAAGCATGTGGACTTCGGAAAATATGCTGGTGTGCCATCAATTCCCCTTCAAGCAAAAAAATATGAAATACGAATGAGGGCCTAGCCCATCACACTGCTCCCTGATCTCAAATCCCATGGAGAAGAGAGCTAAACACCAAGAAGTATGGAACATCCTGAGACCACAGGACAGACAGACACATCTGTCCACTTTCAACACCACATTCTCATCAATGGACAGATAAGAGAAACAGAAATTAAACAGCGACATAGAGAAACTAACAGAAGTTATATACTAAATGGATTTAACAAATATTTATAGAACATTAAATAATAAAACAAAAGGATTTACATTCTTCTCAGCACCTCATAGTACCTCCTCGAAAATTGACCATATAATTGTCAAAAAATTAGGCATCAATAGATACAGGAAGATAGAAATAATTCTATTTGTCCTATCAGATCACCATGGACAAAGGCTGGTCTTCAATAAAAACAATAATGACAGAATGCCCTCAGATACATTGAAGTTTAACAACACACTACTCAATGAAAACTTGGTCAAGGAAGAATTAATGATAGAAATTAAAGATTTCTTAGCACTTCCTTCGGATGCAAGTTACTAGATGACTGCTTCTCGGCCTCACCAGGAAACTAGTAAGTTCCTCTGGGATCAAATAGAATTTTATAAGAACATAATGGATGGAGAGGAGAAAACCTATGGTGGCTGTGAAGGCCCTGATGCCATGTATGTGAAATTAATATCTTCTGATGGTCATGAATTTATTGTAAAAAGAGAACATGCATTAACATCAGGAACAATAAAGGCCATGTTGAGTGGTCCAGGTCAGTTTGCGGAGAATGAAACCAATGAGGTCAACTTTAGAGAGATCCCTTCACATGTGCTATCGAAAGTGTGCATGTATTTTACCTACAAGGTCCGCTATACTAACAGCTCCACTGAAATTCCTGAATTCCCAATTGCACCTAAAATTGCACTGGAACTGCTGATGGCCGTGAACTTCTTAGATTGTTAAATAAGATAAATTATAATAAACTGTTAATTTTTTTTCAGTATTTAATACCTGTAGTTCAGTTAGTAATTTTTTCACATATAGCATGTTGCCTTTATGAAATTGAACTCTAAAGTTAATTGCTGAGCAGATTTCTTCTGTCATTTGCATAGCAGAGTTGAAATTTGTTTGCTACATCAACAAATAAAGGAAGTTTCACAAGCCAAAAAATAAATAAATAATGCCAGTTTAAAAAAAGATTTCTTAGAATTTAATAAAAATGAAGATACAACACACCCAAACATTTAGGACACAGTGAGAGCAGTACTAAAAGGAAAAATCATAGCTCTGAGTGCCGCCAAAAGAAACAGGAGAGCGCATACTCAGCAGCTTGACAACACATCTACAAAGTCTAGAGCCAAAAGAAGTAAATACACACAAGAGGAATAGAAGGGAAGAAATAATAAAACTAAGAGCTAAAATCATCCAAGTTTTAAAAAAAGGAGTACACAAAGAATCAACAAAAGCAGGAGCTGGTTCTTCGACAAAATCAACAAGATAGATAAACCCTTAGCAAGAATACCCAGAGTGTATCCAAATTAACAAAATCAGAAGGGAAAAGGGAGACATAACAAAAAAATCTGAGGAAATTAAAAATATCAAAAGATCCCACTACAAAAGCATATATTCAACAAAACTGGAAAATCTGGAGGAAATAGACAATTTTCTAGACAAATACAAGGTACTAAAGTTAAATCAGAAACAGATAAACATCTAAACAACACCATAATTCCTAAAGAAGTAGAAGCAGTTATTAAGAGTCTCCCAACCAAAGAGAACCCAGGAATCCATGAATTTACTGCAGAATTCTATCAGGCCTTCATAGAAGACCTCATATCAATACTGTCCAGATTAGTTCCCAAAACAGAAATAGGCAGAGCACTACCAAATTCCTTCTTTGAAACCACAGTTACTGTTATAACTAAACCACACAAAAATCCAACAAAGAAAGAGAACTTGAGACCATTTACCCTTATGATTATTGATGTAAAAATACTCAATAAAAATCTTGCAAAGTGAATGCAAGAACACATCAAAATAATCACCCATCATGATCAGTTAGGCTTCAGCCCAGGGATGAAAGGATGGTCCAATATACTAAACGATAACCTGGGCAAGGAAGAAATAAAGAAAGAAATTAAAGACTTCTTAGAATTTAATGAAAATGAAGGTACGACATACCCACACATACGGGACCCAATTAAAGCTGTGCTAAGAGGAAAACTCATAGTTCTTAGTGCCTGCAGAAAGAAACAGGAGAGAGCATATATCAGCAGCTTGACAGCACACCTGAAAGCTCTAGAACAAAAAGAAGCAAATACACCCAGGAGGAGTAGAAGGCAGGAAATAATCAAACTCAGAGCTGAAATCAACCAAGTAGAAAAAAAGAGGACCATAGAAAGAATCAACAGAACCAAAAGTTGGTTCTTTGAGAAAATCAACGGGACAGATAAACCCTTAGCCAGACTAAGGAGAGGACACAGAGAGTGTGTCCAAATTAACAAAGTCAGAAATGAAAAGGGAGACATAACTATAGATTCAGAGGAAATTAAAAAAATCATCAGATCTTATTATAAAAGCCTATATTCAACAAAACTTGAAAATCTGCAGGTAATGGAAAATTTCCTAGACAGATACCAGGTACCGAAGTTAAATCAGGAACAGATAAACCAGTTAAACAACCCCATAACTCCTAAGGAAATAGAAGCAGTCATTAAAGGTCTCCCAACCAAAAAGAGCCCAGGTCCAGACAGGTTTAGTGCAGAATTCTATCAGACCTTCATAGAAGACCTCATACCAATATTATCCAAACTATTCCACAAAATTGAAACAGATGGAGCACTACCAAATTCCTTCTATGAAGCCACAATTACTCTTGTAACAACCACACAAAGACCCAACAAAGAAAGAGAAATTCAGACCAATTTCCCTTATGAATATAGACGCAAAAATACTCAATAAAATTCTGGCAAACCGAATCTAAGAGCACATCAAAACAATCATCCACCATGATCAGGTAGGCTTCATCCCAGGCATGCAGGGATGGCTTAATATATGGAAAACCATCAACGTGATCCATTATATAAACAAACTGAAAGAACAAAACCACATGATCATTTCATTAGAGGCTGAGAAAGCATTTGACCAAATTCAACACCCCTTCATGATAAAAGTCCTGGAAAGAATAGGAATTCAAGGCCCATACCTAAACATAGTAAAAGCCATATACAGCAAACCAGTTACTAACATTAAACTAAATGGAGAGAAACTTGAAGCAATCCCACTAAAATCAGGGACGAGACAAGGCTGCCCACTCTCTCCCTACTTATTCAATACAGTTCTTGAAGTTCTAGACAGAGCAATCAGACAACAAAAGGAGGCAAAAGGGATACAGATTGGAAAAGAAGAAGTAAAAATATCACTATTTACAGATGATATGGTAGTACATTTAAGTGATCCCAAAAGTGCCACCAGAGAACTACTAAAGCTGATAAACAACTTAAGCAAAGTGGCTGGGTATAAAATTAACTCAAATAAATCAGTAGCCTTCCTCTACACAAAAGAGAAACAAGCCGAGAAAGAAATTCGGGAAATGACCCCCTTCATAATAGACCCAAATAATATAAAGTACCTCGGTGTGACTTTAACCAAGCAAGTAAAAGATCTGTACAATAAGAACTTCAAGACTCTGAAGAAAGAAATTGAAGAAGACCTCAGAAGATGGAAAGATCTCCCATGCTCATGGATTGACAGGATTAATATAGTAAAAATGGACATTTTACCAAAAGCGATCTACAGATTCAATGCAATCCCCATCAAAATACCAATTCAATTCTTCAAAGAGTTAGAACAATTTGCAAATTCATCTGGAATAACAAAAAACCCAGGATAGCTAAATCTATCCTCAACAATAAAAGGTCTTCAGGGGGAATCACTATCCCTGAACTCAAGCAGTATTACAGAGCAATAGTGATAAAAACTGCATGGTATTGGTACAGAGACAGACAGATAGACCAGTGGAAGACAATTGAAGACCCGGAAATGAACCAACACACCTATGGGCACTTGATTTTTGACAAAGGAGCCAAAATCATCCAATGAAAAAAAGATAGCATTTTCAGCAAATGGTGCTGGTTCAACTGGAGGTAATCATGTAGAAGAATGCAGGGGAAGCTCTGGGTCCTGCTAAGACTGAACCCCCAGTGAACGTGATTGTTGGGAGGAGGGCGGCAATGGGGGGAGGATGGGGAGGGGAACACCCATAACGAAGGGGAGGGGGAGGGATTAGGGCGATGTTTGCCCGGAAACCGGGAAAGGAAATAACACTCGAAATGTAAATAAGAAATACTCAAATTAATAAAAAAAATTTGACTTCAACAAGTTTCTAACCCCAGGACCATTTCTAAAATTCAAAGATTGTTTTCTCTACTATAAAGTATATGTGTATTTAATGGTTTTATCTTATAATTAGTATATAACTTCTATCCATTATATGATAATGAACTCATCTTTTTCAGTAGCACATACATTTTATACTTTATTATGTAAAAGGTATGGCTCAGGTACAATATTTCATTGCATAAATGTTATATTTTGTAATAAAGAGAAAACAACAACAAAAAAAAGTCCTGGAAAGATCAGGAAATCAAAACCCATAACTAGACATAGTAAAAACAATATACAGTGAACCAGTAACTAACATCAAACTAAATGGAGAGGAACTTGATGAAATCCCACTAAAATCAGGGACTAGATAAGGCTGCCTGCACTGTAACTACTTATTCAATACAGCCCTGGAATTCTGAGCCAGAGCAGTCAGACAACAAAAGGAGGTCAAGGGATACAAAGTGGGAGGGAAGATGTCACAATATGGCTATTTGCCAACGATAGGATATTATATTTAAGTGACGCCAAAAGGTCCACCAGAAATTACAAAACCTGATATTAACTTCAGCAAATTTTTGGGTACAAAATAACTCAAAAAAATTAGTAGCCTTCCTCCACTCAAAGGAAAAACAGGCTGAGTAAAATTAGGGAAATGACACCCTTCACAATAGTCGCAATAATATAAAATACCTCAGTGTGACTTTAACGAAATAAGTGAAAGATCTGTATAACAAGAACTTCAAGTCTCTGAAAAGACATTGAAGAAGATACCAGAAGATGGAACGGCCTCACATTCTCATGGATTAGCAGGATTAATATAGTAAAAGTGGCCATTTTGCCAAAAGCAATCTACAGATTCACTGCAATCCCCATCAAAAATCCAACTTGATTCTTCAGAGATAGGAAGAACAATTTACTAATTCATTTGGAATAAAAAAAAAAACCAGGATAGCAAAACCTATACTCAACGATAAAAGAACTTCTGGGGAAATCATCATTCCTGACCTCAAGCAGTATTACAGAGCAATAGTGGAAAAAAAGCTGTATGGCTTAGTAACATAGACAGCTAGACAGATCAGTGAAATATAATTGAAGACCCAGACCTGAACCCACCCACCTTTGGTCAATTGATCTTTGACAAAGAGCAAAAACCATCCATTTGTAAAAAGATAGCATTTTCAATAAATGGTGCTCATTCAATACTTTAGCATGTAAAAGATACAAATCAAACAATTCTTATCTCCCTGTACAAAGCTTAAGTCCAAGTGGATCAAGAACATCAACATTAAAACATTTACACTGGAACTAATAGAAGAAAAACTGGAGAATAGACTCACACACATGGGCACTGGGGAAATTTTCCTAAACAAAACAACAATGGCTTATGTGCTAAGGTCAAAAATTGACAAATGGAACCTCATAAAACTGCAAAGCTTCTGTAATGCAATGGATACTTTTCAATAGAACAGAACAGCAACCAACAGATTTGGAAAAGATCTTTACCAATATTACATCTGATGCAGGGCTAATATCGAAAATATACAAAAAAAAAACAAAAAACAAAAAACAAAAAAAACAAAACCAAGAACTTAGAGTCCAGAGAGCCAAATAACCCTATTAAAATTTGGGTTCAGAGCTAAACAAAGAATTCTTAGCTGAGGAATATCAAATGGCTGAGAAGCACCTATAGAAATGTTTAGCATACTTAGTCATCAGGGGTGTACAAATCAAAAAACCCTGAGATTCCACTCACACCAGTAAGAATGGCTACGATAAAAAAACTCAGGTGACAGCAGATGCTGGCCAGGATGTGGATAAAGAGGAAAACTCTTCCATTGTTGGTAGGATTGCAGACTGGTACAACCACTCTGGAAATCAGCCAGGAGGTTCCTGAGAAAATTCCACTACCTGAGGACCCAGCCACACCTCTCCTGGGCATATACCCAATAGATGCCCCAACAAACAACCAGGAAACACGCTCCACTATGTTCATAGCAGCCTTATTTATAATAGCCAGAAGCTGGAAAGAACCCAGATGCCCTTCAACAGGGGAGTGGATTCAGAAAATAAGGTACATCTACACAATGGAGTACTACTCAGCAATCAAAAACAATGACTTCATGAAATTCATAGGCAAATGGAATGAACTAGAAAATATCATCCTGAGTGAAGTAACCCAATCACAGAAAAACACACATGGTATGCACTCATTCATAAGTGGATATTAGCCGAAAACCTCGAATTACTCTAGATGCAATCCACAGACCACATGAAGCTCATGACAAAGGATGAATAAAATACAGATGCTTCCACTCCTTCTGAAATGGGATAACAAAAATATCCATAGGAGGGAAATAGAGGCAAAGTTTAGAGCAGAGCCTGAAGGAACAGCCATTCAGAGCCTGGCCCACATGTGGCCCATACATATACAGCCACCAAAACTACATTTGACTGATGAAGCTAAGAAATGTGTGATGACACGGACCGGATATAGATGTCTCCTGAGAGACACAACCAGAGCATGTCAAATGCAGAGGTGAACACTAACAGCAAACTACTGAACTTAGAACAGGACTCCCTTTTGGGGAATTAGAGAAAGGATTGAAAGAGCTGAAGGTGCTTGCAACCCGATAAGAACAACAATGTCAGAGATGCCCAGGGACTAAACCACTACCCAAAAAGTATACATGGACCCAGGGCTCCAACTGCATATGTATCAGAGAATAGACTTGTTGAACACTAGTGGAAGGGGAAACCCTTGTTCCTACCCTGGGTGGACCCACAGTGCAGGGGAATATAGGGGTAGGTTGTAAAGGGTGTGGGTTTGGGGGGAGAATACCCTTATAGGGAAGGGGGAGGGGATGGGGGCATATGGAGAGGAAAGTAGGAAAGGGAATAAAGCAGCAGCAGCAGCAGCCTGAGGAGGAGGAGGAGGAGGAGGAGGAGGAGGAGGAGGAGGAGGAGGAGGAGGAAGAGGAGGAGGAGGAAACAGACTGGAGGAGCTGAAGGGGTTTCAACACCACAGGAAGAACAACACTATCAACCAACCAGAATCGCAGAGTCCCCAGAGACTAAAACACCAACCAAAGAGTAGCTTGATACTTATGTATTGCTTTTCTAGGTATCACATTATCTATTTACTGACTAACTGATTTATGGGATTTTGCTGTTCGTGGTTTGTTTTAGATACGGGCACTGTAGAATAGGATAGAAGCCCCCAAAAGGGCTTTTATCTCTCCCTCTTGAGACACTAATCCTGTCTAGCTCCAGATGGCTCCAGGCATTTAGAGAACATTAATTAGCTCAGTAATGCCACTGTGTGCTCACAGAAAGGGATTGATTCAAAATTGCCAACATTATCTCTGGAGCTAGTTAAGTTTGCCACAGTCAAAACAAATCTAAATAAACTTGTATCTAATAAAAGCTATAATATATTTAAAGTAAAAAAAAAGAATGAAGGCTAGCCTTCATTTTAAAAGTCTTGGAAAGATCAGGAATTCAAGTCCCAAATCTAAACATAGTAAAAACAATATACAGCAAACCAGTAGCCAACATCAAACTAAATGGAGATAAACTTGAAGAAATACCACTAAAATCAGTAGCCTTCCTCTATTCAAAGGATAAACAGGCTCAAAAGGAAATTAGGGAAATAATGCACTTCACAATAGTAACAGATGTTAAAAAAATACCTCGGTGTTACTCTAACCAAGCAAGTGAATGATCTCTTTGACAAGACCTTCAAGTTTCTGAAGAAAGAATTTGAAAAAGATCTCATAAGATGGGAAGATCTCCCATGCTCCTGGATTGACGGGAATAAAAATGTAAAATGGCCATCTGACCAAAGGGAATTTACAAATTCAATGTAATCCCCATGAAAATTTCAACTCTATTCTTCATGGAGGTAGAAAGAGCAATTTGCAAATTCGTTTGGAATGACAAGAAATCCAGGATAGTGAAAACTATCTTCAACTATAAAAGAATTTCTGGGAGAATCACCATCCCAGGCCTCAAGCTGTATTATATAGCAATAGTGATAAAACCTTTATGGTTTTGGTACAGATTCAGACAGGCAGATCAATGGAATAGAAGTGGAGACCCAGAAATGAGCCCACACACCTTTGGTCCCTTGATGTTTGACAAAGGACCTAAAACCATCCACTGGAAAAAATATAGCATTTTGAACAAATGTTGCTGGATCAACCAGCAGTCAGCATGGACAATGCAAATCAAATGTTTCTTATCACCCCGTACACAGCTAAAATCCAAGCGAATTGAGGATCTCCACATAGAAGAAGATACACTCCAAATAATAAAAGGAAAATTGGGGAAGACCCTGGAACACGTGGGCACTAGGGAAAATTTCCTGAATAGAACACCAATAGCTTATGCTTTAAGATCAAGATTCAACAAATGGGACCTCAAAAAATTGCAAAGATTATGCAAGGAAAAGGACACTGTCATTAGGACAAAATGGAAAACAACAGATTGGGAAAAGATCTTTACCAATCCTATATCTGATAGAAGGGCAATATGTAATATATATATATATATATATATATATATATATATATATATGAAGAAATCTAGAAGTTTAGACTGCAGAAAATCAAATAACTCTACTACAAAATGAGGTAAAGAGCTAAACAAAGAATTCTAAGCTGAGGAATATCAAATGGCCCTGAAGCTCCTAAGGAACTATTAAACATCCTTAATCATCAGCAAAAATCAAACCAAGAAAATGCTGAGATTTGACCTCACACCACTCAGAATGACTAAGGACAAAATCTAAGGTGACAACAAATGTTGATGGGGATGTGGAGAAAGAGGAACACTCCTCCACTGTATGTGGGAGAGCAAGCTGGCAAAATAATTCTGGAAATTAGTTTGTAAGTTCCTCAGAAAATTGGACATAGTACTACCTGAGGACCCAGCTATACCCTCTAGTGGGCATATACCCAAAAGGGGCTCCAAAATATAGCAAGGAAACATGCTCCATTTTGTTCATAGAACCCTTATTTGTAAATGCCAGGCGCTGGAAAGAATTCAGATGTCCCTCCATCTACAGAGTACACATTGGCTGACCCATGGCCTCAGGTACATATGTAGCAGAGGATGGCCTTATTGGGAACTAATTGGAGGAGAAGCCCTTGGTCTTGCCAAGGCTCTATCCCCCAGTGTAAGAAAATGCTAAAGCAGTGAGGTGGGAAGAGGTGAGTAGATGGGTGGGGGAAAACCCACATAGAAATTGGGAAGGGGCGATGTGATAGGCTGTACATGGATGGGAAACCAAGAAAGGAGATAACATTTGAAATGGAAATAAAAAAATATCAAACAACCCCCTCCCAAAAAAATGAAGGGCTGTGGTGGCAGGTAAAACTCACTTGGTAAAACATTTGCCCTGAGAAACTGACTGTAGATGTGGGGATAAGGGGAACCCCAAAGCTTACTTGCCTGCAAGTGTGAGTATCAACGTGCTCCAAGATAGTAAATCAATAACACCAGGAACGTGGGAGAGTAAAGTTTGTCTCCAGAACAGAGGGACTAGAGGTGGAACCCACAGGGCGGCCTGATGGCCTGAGTTCAGTCCTCAGAAGCCACAATGTGGTAGAACAGAACCGTCAGTTGGCTCTGCCCTCTGACCACTACACACTTAGCTCCACGTGTGTGGAAAGTGAGAGGAAGTCAATGGCAATCTCTGACCGTCACATGTATATCAGTGTAAAATCAACAGTACACAAGGTCCTCACTCACCTTCTGTGAGGGGGCATGGTCACAGTTCCTGTTCAAAATGTCTTTTATCCATTAGCAAACAGGTAATATTGATCTAATATTCATTATTGATATTTTGTCCCAAAGTTGACAATTTGTCTTATGATTAATTTTCCAGTATTGTCTATTAACATTAATGCTCTATATATTAAGAAAGTCTTCATAGAATCAGGGGTTGTGGAGAGGAATGGGAGAGGCAAAGAAGGGGATAACATTTGAAATGTAAATACATAAAATACACAAACACCTCCAGCAAAGTGGCTGGGTATGAAATTAACTCAAATAAATCAGTAGCCTTCCTCTATACAAAAAAGAAACAAGCCGAGAAAGAAATTAGGGAAATGACACCCTTCATAATAGTCCGAATTGATATAAAATAACTCGGTGTGACTTTAACCAAGCAAGAGAAAGATCTGTATGATAAGAACTTCAAGCTTCTGAAGAAAGAATTTAAAGATGAGCAATGCTCTACTCAATGATATCCTAGAAAAGGAAGAAATAAAGAAATTAAAGACTTCTTAGAATTTAATGAAAATGAGGGTACAACATACCCAAACTTATGGGACAAAACGAAAGTTGTGCTAAGAGGAAAACTCATAGCTCTGAGTGCCTGCAGAAAGACACAGGAGAGAGCATAGGTCAACAGCTTGACAGCACACCTAAAAGCTCTAGAACAAAAAGGAGCAAATACACCCAGGAGGAGTAGAACGCAGGAAATAATGAAACTCAGAGCTGAAATCAGCCAAGTAGAAACAAAAAGGACTATACAAAGAATCAACAGAGCCAAAAGCTGGTTCTTTGAGAAAATGAACAAGATAGATAAACCCTTAGCCACACTAACAAGAGGACACAGAGAGTGTGTCCAAATTAACAAAATCAGAAATGAAAAGGGAAACAACAACAGAATCAGAGGAAATTCAAAAAATCGTCAGATTTTACTACAAAATCCTATATTCAACAAAACTTGAAAATCTGCACGTAATGGACAATTTCCTAGACAGATACCAGTTACCAAAGTTAAATCAGGAACAAATAAACCATTGAAACAACCCCATAACTCCTAAAGTAGTAGAAGCAGTCATTAAAAGTCTCCCAACCAAAAAGAGCCCAGGTCCAGACAGGTTTAGTGCAGAATTCTATCAGACCTTCATAGAAGACCTCATACCAATACTATCCAAATATTCCAGAAATTTGAAACAGACGTAGCGCTACCGAATTCCTTCTGTGAAGACAGAATTACTATTATACCTAAACCACACAAAGACCCAACATAGAAAGAGAACTTCAGATCAATTTCCCTTACGAATATCGACGCAAAGATACTTAATAAAATTCTTGAAAATCAAATCCAAGAGCACATCAAAACAATCATCCATTATGATCAAATCAGCTTCATCACAGAAATGCAGGGATAGGTTTAATATACGAAAAACCATCACCGTAATCCACTATATAAACAAATTGAAAGATAAAAACCACATGATCATTTCATTAGATGTTGAGAAAGAATTTGACAAAATTCAACACCCCTTCATGATAAGAGACCTGGAAAGAACAGAAATTCAAGGCCCATATCTAAACATAGTAAAATTCATATACACCAAACCAGTAGCTAATATTAAACTAAACGGAAATAAACATGAAGCAATCCCACTAAAATCAGGGACTAGACAAGGCTGGCCACTCTTTCCCTACTTCTTCAATATAGTTCTTGAAGTTCTACCCATAGCAATCAGACAAGAAAATAATATAAACGGGATACGGATTGGAAAGGAAGAAGTCAAAATATCACTATTTGCACACGATAAGATTGTATATTTAAGTGATCCCAAAAGTTCAACGAGACAACTACTAAACCTAATAAACACCTTCAGAAAAGTGACTGGGTATAAATGTAACTAGAATAAATCAATAGCCTTCCTCTAACACAAAAGAGATACAAGCCAAGAAAGAAATTAGGGAAATGACACCCTTCAAAATAGTCCCAAATGATATAAAATAACTTGGTGTGACTTTAACCAAGCAAGTGAAAAACCTGTATGATAAAAACTTCTAGCCTCTGAAGAAAGGAATTGAAGAAGATCTCAGAAGATGGAAAGATCTCCCAGGCTCATGGATTGGCAGGATTAATATAGTAAAAATGGCCATTTTACTAAAAGCAATCTACAGATTCAATGCAATCCCCATTAAAATACCAATCCAATTCTTCAGAGAGTTAGACAGAACAATTTGCAAATTCATCTGGAATTACAAAAAACCCAGGATAGCTAAAACTATCCTCAACAATAAAAGAACTTCCAGGGGAATCACTTTCGTGAACTCAAGCAGTATTACAGAGCAATAATGATAAAAACTGTATAGTATTGGTACAGAGACAGACAGATAGACCAGAGGAATAGAATTGAAGACCCAGAAATGAAGCCACACACATATGGTCACTTGATTTTTGACAAAGGAGCCAAAACCATCCAATGGAAAAAAGCATTTTTCAGCTAATGGTACAGGTTCAACTGGACGTCAGCATGTAGAAGAATGCAGATCAATCCATGCTAATCACCCTGTACAAAGCTTAAGTCCAAGTGGATCAAGGACCTCCACATCAAACCAAATACACTCAAACTAATAGAAGAAAAAGTGGGGAAGCGTCTTGAACACATGGGCACTGGAGAAGATTTCCTGAACAAAACACCAATGGCTTATACTCTAAGATCAAGAATGGACAAATGGGATCTCATAAAACTACAAAAACTCAATAAAACTCTTGCAAACTAAATCTAAGAAAACATCCATCATCATCAAGTAGGCTTCATCCCAGGCATGCAGGGATGGTTTAATATACGGAAAACCATCAATGTAACCCACTGTATAAACAAATTCAAAGATAAGAAGCACATGGTCATTTCATTAAATACTGAGAAAGCATTTGACAAAATTCCACACTCCTTCATTATAAAAGTCCTGGAAAGATCAGGAATTCAAGGCCCATATCTAAACATAGTAAAAGCAACATACAGCAAACCAGTAGCTAACATCAAACTAAATGGAGAGAAACTTGAAGCCATCCCACTAAAATCAGGGACTACACAAGGCTGCCCACGCTCTCACTACTTATTCTATATAGTACCGGAAATCCTAGTCAGAGCAATCAGACAGCAAAAGCAGGTCAAAGGGATACAAATTGGAAAAGAAGAAATCAAAATATCACTATTTGCAGATGATATGATAGTGTACTTAAGCGAACACAAAAGATCCACCAGAGAACTCCTTAACCTGATAAACAACTTCAGCAAAGTGCCGGGGTGTAAAATTAACTCAAACAAATCAGTAGCCTTACTCTACACAAAGGATAAACAGGCTGAGAGAGAAATTAGGGAATGGCTCCCTTAACAATAGTCCCAAATAACATAAAATGCCTTGGTGTGATGTTAACCAAGCAAGTGAGAGATCTGTATGACAAGAATTTCAAATC
Organism: Rattus norvegicus; assembly: GCF_021556685.1. Taxonomy (NCBI): domain Eukaryota; kingdom Metazoa; phylum Chordata; class Mammalia; order Rodentia; family Muridae; genus Rattus; species Rattus norvegicus. The sequence continues at coordinate 24,629,866 of NC_141549.1, forward strand.
TCTGAAGAAATTGAAGAAGATCTCAGAAGATGACAAGATCTTCCATGCTCAAGGATTAGCAGGATTAATATGCTAAAGATGGCCATTTTGCCAAAATCAATCTACAGGTCAATGCAATCCCCATCAAATTTCCTGCTCAATTCTTTATAGAGATAGAGAGAGCAATTTGCAAATTCATTTGGAATAACAAAACCCCAGGATGGCGAAAACTATACTCAACAATAAAAGAAATTCTGGGGGAATCACCATCCCTGACTTCAAGCAGTATTACAGAGCAATAATCTTCAAACCTTTATGGTATTGGTACAGAGACAGGCAGGTAGATCAGTGCAACAGAATTGACGATCCAGCAATGAACCACACACCTGTAGCCTCTTGATCTTTGACAAAGGAGCTAAAACTGTCCAATGGAAGAAAGATAGCATTTTCAACAGATGGTGCTGGTTCAACTGGAGGTCAGCATATAGAAGAATGGAAATGGATCCATTCTTATCACCCTGTACAAAGCTTAAATCCAAGTGGATCAAGAACCTCCACATCAAACCAGATACACTCGAATTGATAGAAGAAAAATTGGAGAAGAGTCTCAAACACATGGGCACTGGGGAAAATTTCCTGAACAAAACAAAAATGGCTTCTGCTCTAAGATCAAGAATCAACAAATGGGACCTCATAAAACTGCAAAGCTTTTGTAAAGCAAAAGACAATGTCATTAGGACAAAACAGCAACCAGCAGATTGGGAAAAGATCTTTACCAATCCTACATCTGATAGAGAGCTATTATTAATCCAAAATATACAAAGAACTCAGGAGGTAGACTCCAGAGAGCCAAATCACTCTATCAAAAAATAGGGTACAGAGCTAAAGAAAACATTCTCAGCTGAGGATTATCAAATGGCCAAAAAGCATCTAAAGAAATGTTCAACATCCTTAGTCATCACGTGAATGCAAATCAAACAGCCCTGAGATAAAAAAAAAAACCTCAGGTGACAGCAAACACTGGTGAGGATGTGGAGAAAGAGGAACACTCCTCCATTGTTGGGGGGATTACAAACTTCTACAACCTCTCTGGAAATCAGGCTGGAGGTTCCTCAGAAAATTGGACATTACACTACCTCAGGACCCAGCTCTACCACCCTTGGGCACATACTCAAAAGATGCTCAAACATACAACAAAGACACATGCTCCACTATGTTCATAGCAGCCTTATTTATAATAGCCAGGAGCTGGAAAGAACCCAGATGCCCTTCAACAGAAGAAAGGATTCAAAAAATGTGGTAAATCTACACAATGAAGTATTACTCAGCTATCAAAAACAATGACTTCGTGAAATTCATAGGCAAATGGAATGAACTAGAAAATATCATGCTGAGTGAGGTTACTCAATGACAAAAAACACACTTGGTATGCACTCATTGATAAGTGGATATTAGTCAAAAACCCAATTTCCCAAGACACAATCTACAGACCACAGGAAGCTCAAGAAGAAGGATGACCAAATTGCAGATGCTCCTACATTTTCTTAAAATTGGGGAAAATATTCATGTGATGGGATGTGGAAGCGAAGTTTAGAGCAGCGACTCAAGAAATGGCTGTTCAGAGCCTGACACACATATGGCCCATGTATATACAACCACCAAAACTAGATAAGATTGATGAAGCTAAAAAGGGACCGGATATAGATCTCTCCTGAGAGACAATCCAGAGCATGTCTAATACAGAGGTCAATGCTAGCAGCAAAGCACCAAACTGAGAAGAGGACCCTGTTGGGCAGAATTAGAGGAAGTATTGAAAGATTTGAAGGAGCTTGCAACCCCATAAAAACAAGAATGCCAACCAACCAGAGCCTCCAGGGACTAAACCATCACCTAAAGACTATACATGGACTGACCCAGGTCTCCAGCCTCATATGTAGCAGAGAATAGCCTTGTTGGGGCACCAGTGGAAGGGAAAGCCCTTGGTCTTTCCACGGTTGGACCGCCAGTTCAGGGGAATATGGGGGAGGACAATGAGGGGGATGTATAGGAGGAATACCTGTATAGGGGAGAAGGAGGGGAAGGAATGTGGGCTTATGGACAGGAAACCAGGAAGGGGAATAACCTTTGAAATGTAAGTAAAGAAACATATAATAAATAATTAAAAATAAATAAATTTAAAAATAAGTAAATAAATAAATAAATAAATAAATAAATAAATAAATAAATAAGGCTGCTATGGAACATAGTGGATCATGTGTACTTGTTAAATGTTGGGGAATCTTTGTAGGTATATGCCCAGGGTTATATATCTGGTTCTGAGGCACGGTGTCCAGTTTTCTGAAGAACCTCCAGCCTGATTTCCAGAGTGATTGAACAAGCCTGCAATGCTACCAGCAATGGAGGGCTGTTCCTCTTTTTCCACATGTTGGCCAGCATATGCTGTCACATGAGTTTTTACTCTTTGCCATTCAGACTGATATGAGGTAGAATCTCATGGTCATTTTGAGTTTCATTTCCCTCATGACTAAGGATTTTGAACACTTCTTTAGATGCTTCTTGGACATTTGAAATTCATCAGTTGAGAATTCTTTACCTCTGTACCCCATTTTTAATAGGGTTATTTTTCTCTCAGGAGTTTAACTTCTGGGAATTCCATGAAGTCACAGTTATGTTGATAACTAAACCACACAAAGACTCAAAAAAGAAAGAGAATTTCAGACCAATTTTTCCTATGAATATTGAGGCAAAAATACTCAATAAATTTCTAACAAACCTATTTCAAGAACGCTTTAAAATAACCATTCATCATGATAAAGCAGAGTTCTGCCCAGAGATGCAGGGATGGTTCAATATATGAATATCAATCAACATAATCTACTATATAAACAAACTAAAAAATACATTATCATTAAAAGCCTTGGGCAAAATACACCACCCCTTAATGTTAAAAGTCTTGAATAATCAGGAATTCACGGCCCAAATCCAAACATAATAAAAGCAAGGAACAGCAAACCAATGTGCAATATCAAACTGACAGAACGTTCACATATTCATGGAAGTTGAACAACTCTATCCTCAATGACAACTTGGTCAAGGAAGAATTAAAGAAATAAAGACTTCTTAGAATTTAATGAATATGAAGATACAACATATCGAAATATAAGGGACACAATGAAAGCAGTGCTAAGAGTAAAACTCATAGCTCTGAGTGCTTGCAAAAGAAACAGGAGAGAGCATACTCAGCTACTTGACAGCACACCTAAAAGCTCTAGAACAAAAGAAACAGATACACCCAAGTGGTGTATTTGTAGAAGGCAGCAAATAATCAAACTCCAGGCTAAAATTAAGCAAGTAGAAACAAAAAGGATTACATAAAGATTCAACAAAACCTGGAGCTGTTTCTTTGAGAAATCAACAAGATAGATAAACACTTAGACAGACTAATCAGAGACCACAGAGAAGTGTAGCCAAATCAAAAAAATCATAAATGAAAAGAGAGACATAGCAAAATCTGAGTAAATTAAAAAAAATCATTAGATCATCCAACAAAAGCCTATATTCAGCATAACTGGAAAATCTGGAGGAAATGGACAATTTTCTAGACAAATACCATTTACCAATGTTAAATGAGGAACACATAAACCATCTAAACAATCCTGTAACTCCTAAAGAAATAGAAGAAGTGATTAAGAGTCGCCTAACCAAAAAGAGCCCAGGACGAGAGGGATTTAGTGCAGAATTCTATCAGAATAGAAGATATCACAGCAATACTATCCCGATTATTCCCCCAAAAAGAAACAGATGGAGCACTCCCAAATTCCTTCTATGAAGCTACAATTACTCTTATACAGAAACCACACAAAGGCCCCATGAAGAAAGAGAAGTTCAGACCAATTTCTTTTATGAATATTGACACAAAAATACTCAATAAAATTCTTGTAAATGGCAAACAGAATCAAAGAACACATCAAAACCATCATCCATCATGATCAAGTAGGCTTCATCCCCGGCATGAAGGGATGGTTTAATATACAGAAAACCATCAACATAATCCACTATATAAACAAACCGAAAGAACAAAACCACATGATCATTTCATTAGATACTGAGAAAGCATTTGACAAAATTTCAACACCCCTTCATAATCAAAGTTCTGGAAAGAATAGGAATTGAAGGCCCATACCTAAACATAGTAAAAGCCATATACAGCAAACCAGTTGCTAACATTAAACTAAATAGACAGTAACTTGAAGCAATCCCACGAAAATCAGGGACTACACAAGGTTACCCACTCTCTCCCTACTTATTCAATATAGTTCTTGAAGTTCTGGCCAGAGCAATCAGACAACAAAAGGAGATCAAAGGGATAAAGATTGGAAAAGAGGAAGTCAAAATATCACTATTTGCAGATGATATGATAGTATATCTAAGTGAACCCAAAAGTCCCACCAGAGAACTACTAAAACTGATAAACACCTTATGCAAAGTGGCTGGGTCTAAAATTACTCAAATAAATCAGGAGCCTTCCTCTACACAAAAGAGAAACAAGCCAAGAAAGAAATAGGGAAATGACACCCTTCCTAATAGTCCCAAATAATAAAAAATACCTCGGTGTGACTCTAGCCAAGCAAGTGAAAGATCTGTATGATAATAACTTTAAGCCTCTGAAGAAAGAAATTGAAGAAGACCTCAGAAGATGGAAAGATCTCCCATGCTCATGGATTGGCAGGATTAATATAGTAAAAATGGCCATTTTACCAAAAGCGATCTACAGATTCAATGCAATCCCCATCAAAATACCAATCCAATTCTCCAGAGAGTTAGACAGAACAATTTGCAAATTCATCTGGAATAACAAAAAACCCAGGATAGCTAAAACTATCCTCAAAAATGAAATCACTTCCAGGGGAATCACTATCCCTGAACTCAAGCAGTAATACAGAGCAATAGTGATAAAAAAAAAAAACTGCATGGTATTGGTACACAGACAGACAGATAGACAAGTGGAATAGAAGTGAAGACGCAGAAATGAACCCATACACCTATGGTCACTTGATTTTTGACAAAGGAGCCAAAACCATCCAATGGAAAAAAGAGCATTTTCAGCAAATGGTGCTGGTTCAACTGGTGGTCAGCCTGTAGAAGAATGCAGATCG